>NC_059364.1:5952500-6152500 GCF_019703515.2 Myxocyprinus asiaticus | reverse complement strand
ACACACACACACATATATATATATATATATATATATATATATATATATATATATATATATATAGTAGTGTTAATAATAATTGCTGCAGCAATAGAATCAAGAATGTAAAAAAATATCAATAACAATAATTTAAAAAACATGTAATAACATCCGAATAAGAAAAAAAAAAAAAGAAAAAAAAATAAGAAAAAAAAAATCAGACTCAAAAAAGTTATGTTGGGAAATTTCTGATCGATCTGCCATGTATCTTGTTATGAAATTACATTTATAATAATTAATGGTTAAATAATTGCTCCATCTTAACATAAAAACAATAATTATGATAACTGATTTTATAAGGGCATGATCATACATGGTTATTAATTAGTATTTAATAAGTTCTGGTGTGGTTGACACGCCCTGAGCTCACATTGTCACCACTAGTAGGCGCATTTGTCGTTTAATACACTCAGTGCGCCTCGGGGAGAGAGAATTAAAGCACATTAAACTCAAACAGAATGAGAGAGAGAGAGAGAGAGAGAGAGAGAGAGAGAGAGAGAGAGAGAGAGAGAGAGAGAGAGAGAGAGAGAGAGAGAGAATAACTGCTGCCAAAGTTAGTCATTTGATTGAATTCATTCTTTTCTATCAAGTTTATCAGTTTATCTTTGGTTGATGTGATGAAGCAGAAAATGTTCTTATGTGCTTTAGAACAAAAGCATCATGGCAAACAAACAAATTAAATGAATAAATTGGGCTAATCACAAGCACTAAAATATTCAACATAGTGTTCAATTCGGAAAGGTACTTTGTGCTGAGAGAGTGGGAAAAGCAAATGTCCTCTATACATGCCCTAATTGTATTAAAAAAAAAAAAAGCAGAAAGCAAACGAGATTTATAATACTTTTACTCTGTCATATTGTATACAAACAATACAAAAGAAGCGTTTAAATAGGCTGATTTGAAATAGCTTTGCCTAAATCATGACGGATTTGTATGTATGTGTGTGTGTGTGTGTGTGTGTTGTCTTATTGTGTATTCTATATATACTATATTGTCTATTCAATTTTTTTTATTCTATTTTTATTATTTTTTTTAAAATATTTTTTTATTATTATCTCTGTCTTGTTGCTGTATTGTATTGTTGTACACTGGAAGCTTCTGTCACCAAGACAAATTCCTTGTATGTGTAAGTACACCTGTCAATAAAGCTGATTCTGATTCTGATTTTTTTTTCGTTGATGTTCAATGATTCGCAACAGAAATTCACGCATTAATAATAATAATAATAATAATAATAATAATATAGTGCATATATTATTTACGATTTTATAACAGTTTATATAAAATACAATTGTATGTTTTATTTTATATTACAGTTTATGTCATTATCTAAAATAATTTTTACATTTTAAATTCCTCATGCCTATAATATATCACAACATAATAAATTATGCCAGCAAAAAGGTCTGTACCCTAATGTAGCCTGCATAGTAGATTAATGCGTAAAGGTTACAAGAATTTATTAAATTGTTAATTTCATTCTGCTTTTATTCTTTTTTAATTAACTAATTCTGACGGAGAGTGGGAGTGTATTTATATGTGTTTAAATTCGCCGAGATGTGGAGTGGGCTTGAGGTTTAACCCGTGCTGGCAGGATTCGTGCCAAAACTCTGCGGGCTCACATACTAAAGATGAGCACAGTTTAAAAACCAGCATTTGGTTACATGGCGAGAACATCCACCCACGTTAAAAATAAAACCAATACAGGTGTGTTTAACAATTCAAATAGCCTACAAGAGACAGATAATGTGAGTAAATAATAATAATAATAATAATAATAATAATAATAATAATAATAATAATAATAATAATAATAATAACCACATAATTATTATTATTATTATGCCTTTTTTTTTTTTTTTTTTTTTTTTTGTTGCTGTTAAACCACTGATGTTTATCTATCTCTATGTGAGGAAATAATGTGAATATAGCGCAGAAGGGAAGTCAAAGTCTCCCCCACACAAATGATCTAAAAGAGCCAAAATCAGCACATTACATCTCGAGTCCAGATAATTAGCAGCCTCGTTAACGTTTCGTCAACATCTGCTTGATGGCGAATGTATCTTCCTCTTTTTATTTTTTACGCATTTCAAAATTTCCGTCCGTCTGTTGCTAAAATTCAAGGGACTTGCATTGAGTAAACTATTCGTCGAAATAGATGTTGACACAATCCAGGGTTGGCGGACGAGTAGCCTAGTGCACATTCCCTTAATCATTTAAATAAAGTAGGCTAGCTCAAGTAGAATATTTTGATTAATCTCATGCAACAGCTCGGTCACATTGTACATTACTGCATGTGTATTTATATAAATAAGTAGCCTCCTATTAATTCATTCATTCTTAAAAACAATGTAGGCTACATGCATTAAAATGCAAAGTGCATTATTGCATTATAATGCATTATTTTGTTGATCTGCTTTTTTTTCTATAGCAGTTAATTATAGTAAAATATGTGTAACATGGTCACTGTATTATTATAAGAAGTGCTATCCTAAACCTCCAAAAGTGCCACCAAACCCCAAAGCAAGCACTATCCTCAAAGTCTACACAGGGATCGTTATTTCGGGTCGTTCGGTGATGTTTCAGCATCTGATCATTATTAATATGTGACCGCACACGCTCAGACTGATTCCGCAGAGCTGTCAAATTCGGACTCCGCGCGCAGTTTCTAAGGTTACAGACGCGCAGCAACGCGCCCCTTCCTAATGACGCGCGTCCCTCTGATATCTGATCTGAGTGAAGGCGCAGGTCACAGCCCGCGTCAAATACACTGGACAACGAGCAATCACGTGCTGAGAAATGATGTGAGTACATACAAAGAGGCACGAGCCTTCAAATAAAGAACTCAAGTTCAAAGAATGAAAAATATTCCAGACACAACTTAAAACCACACTGTCAGAGAGCATGCACATACCATTATTCTTCACTATAGGGTACAACGGTGCTGCATGTCAAAGTGCACTTTCTGATTAGGCTATATATTCTCCAAAAACATAGAAAAGCATTACATTCCATTACAATCATTTGATCTAAAAAGTAATTTGATGTAAAATGTAATATTATTTTAATATGTAGCTAATGAGAATCCCTGAAAATATCCATTCAATAACTTTCAGACAAACCTCCATGAAAACAACTACCAAAAACACTATTAAGGTTGGCAGAGAAGAACGATACAGAATACCTGAACTGCTATAATTTGTGTTACATAATTAGGAGGGAACATATTTGTTGCAAAGTATGTGCAAAGTGGGGCCACATTGACTGCTCCAATCAAAACGGAGATTAATTTGTAAAATATGCTTGTACTAACATTGTATTGCCATATCACTATGGTCGGCCCAAGAGGCTTTTGCCCCAAGTGTGGGGAAGCTTCCTTTAATTGCCCTTAAATTATCTTTTATACATATGCAATAACAAGAAATGTCTTTTTTCAAACTTCATATACTTTGAGTATTTTCCTTAAAAATATACTATATAAGGCCTTCATATCCGCAGATAAAAATCAGATCAGGGAATAAAATGCTGACATAAGCCTGTGGATTTGCTATCTTCCCCCCACTGTGGGCGGCAGCACATTTCTGTACGTTTACAAATTACAGAGGGAGCAAGTCTGCAAGCCGCAGAGAGAATTCCTTCCGTACAGTGTCTCCTTGTGTTTCAGCTGCGGGTTTGTCTGCCTGAGAAAGAAGCACGGATGACCTGCAGTCAACTTGAAATCTCCCGTTTACATGCTTGAATTTCGGCCCCACCTCATATCAGGTGTCCCTATGACATCATCACACTGTCCTATCAGAGAGAGAAGCTTTTTGGTGTTCTTAAGTCTCCATGATGTCACTTTTTCATTGCTTGCAGCTAATATATTGTAAATGAATGTAAATTCATATTAGATAAAGCACATCAGTGCAAAATGCTCATACTAATATAACCTACATTAAGATGCTCCTGGCACGGTTGACTGTAATGAAACTTAGTTTAACACCTTTCTTCAAATACAGTGAAGCTCGCGGTGAGTGATTCACTCGAATTCACAGCATGTCAGATCAAAGCATATGTCTGTTGATGGATGAAGCAGAATTGTGTTAGTACTCTGGAATATTACAGATGAAGACATCTGTTATGTACAGTATACATAACATCTAACATTGTACAGTATACACTCATGGAGCATATTATTAGAAAGACCTGTACACCTATATATTCATGCGACTATCTTATCAGACAATCGTGTGGCAGAAGTGCAATACATAAAATCAAGCAGATACGGGTCAGGAGCTACAATTAATGTTCACATCAACCATTAGAATGGGGAAAAATGTGATCTCATTTGGACCGTGGTATGATTGTTGGTGCCAGACGGGCTGGTTTGAGTATTTCTGTAACTGCTGATCTCCTGGGATTTTTACACATAATAGTCTCTAGAGTGTATAGAGAATGGTGCCAAAAACAAAAAACATCCAATGAGCGGCGGTTCTGCAGACGGAAACGCCTTGTTGATGAGAGAGGTCAACGGAGAATGGCCAGACTGGTTCGAGCTGACAGAAAAGCTACGGTAACTCAGATAAACACTCTGTACAATTGTAGTGAGTAGAATACGTCAAACCTCGAGGTGGATGGGCTACAACAGTAGAAGTCCATGTCGGGCACTTTATTAGGACCATAGTGTTCCTAATAAAGTGCTCAGTGTCTATATACAAGTGGTCCTTTTCTCCATTTCTCCTTATTTTCTCATAGAATTGGTCTTGGATGAATAAACTTAGAGTGTCCAAAAAGCTCTTTGATGGGTGATGAATGCCTTTTAAATGTGGCTATACTTACAAAATATTCACATGGCCTCAAGTTCTTTATTGTATTTACAAAAAAGTGGTCAGTACATAATAAAAATATTAAGGTCACATTTTTATAAAAAAGCTATTTTAATAAGCAAATTCAGAAAGTGCCATCCTTCCACTAGAAGATATAGTGCCTGACATGTAAACTAGGTTAAACAGTTGGCAATGTACACTAACATGTATAGAAGTTCAACGTTACTTCACACTGAATCTGCATAATGAAACATGTAATCAAAACATGTCTGTTATTCATTGAGCATTCAGGAAATGTCTTACGGAGAGAGATCTGAGGTAATGTTTGTGGTAGAAAAGTACAAATGATTTATTATGCTGCTAGTTTGGCTGAATGGAGTATTCAGACTCAAAAGACAACAAGAACTGTCTGAGAAATATATCCGTTGAGAAATAGAATAATTATACAATTAAATCATACAATAATAAAATGCATTATATTCACTGTAATTCCTCTTACAGTTCATTTGAACTAGTTTTATGGTGGTATAGTTGTCCTCCCGGCCCTTAGAGGAGGCTACGGTGTTTGCATTAGCGGAGGTATACATGAGCTTTCTGAAATATCACTAGCGAGAGACACAGGAAAGGTCAGTATGTTCGTTACGCTGATTTGCACACCGTCACACATTCTAACCCTGACCTGTTTGAATGTGTATTAAATCAACTATCAGCTTTCTGATTCATTTGGTGATATTCTTATGTGTGACTCTGACTTGGTCTTGCATGTCTGATGCTATGAGATTAGATCTGTAATCTACAATAATTGCATGCTTCAGAAAAGTATTTTTTCCACTGTGCAAATGATAGCAGTGACGTACAAAGCTGCCAAAATGACAGTAAACCCCATCTCTATCAGACAAAGCCATCGCTTTCTTTCTCTCATTAAATCTACATCACACCAGTTTAAAGTTTTACAGCCGGTTGCAAGAAACCCCTTACGCTAAGCAAACCCTTAGTGACAATAGACATACAATTATAAATTTCTAGAGGGATTTTTAGCAACAGTGCCCTGAACTGTCCTGACACTACTGTAAAAACTAGTAGAAAATTAGTAGCAAGTAGGGCCGAGACATACTCTGCGCAAGTACATGACTGTAGACGCTTCTAGCTATGCAAGTTCTGTTTCATGTGTAGTTCCGATCCAAAATGTGTCAGAGTACACGTTGAATTCTCAAAGTTGCCACAAGGGGTGCTTTAGCAGACATAAGTGCAACCTAGTCTCATAGAATTAACATTACTATAATAAAAGTTTTGCAAACTGAGTTTTTCGTTCTAAGTTTCACTGCAGTTTCCTGGTGCAATTAACACTAGAGGCTACTAGACTGTGCACTTTATTAACTTTCAGATAAATCACGAGTACAACGACTGATTATGACATTATAAACACGTATTTTTCGCTCTATTACTCACACAATGTTTACTCTAATGCATCATTTGAAAAACGATATATATATATGAACACTTGTTTTACAGACCCACCTACAATTACACACTTATTCCAACTTGATTAACTTGCACGGTAGCTCACTTCATGGTGTTGGACATTGGACTCGGAAGACCGAAGCTTGAGCCCAGCCAAGCTGAAAGTGTCATAAAAATGACACGAAATGATGTGGTTGCTTCAGAAGGTTTGCTTTTCATGTTGCATTTGCTTTTATGATACTATCTGTGAGGTTTAGGTGTTGGTTTAGGGTAAGAATGTCTGTTTTGTTCACCTCTCATTTGCTTTTAGGACACTATTGGTTAGGTTTAGGTTAAAGTTATAGGTTTGGGAGATACATTTTATTCATTAAAATCCCCATTTAACATTCACCTTATAAACCTCGTCTGATTACGACACCATTTCACTCAGTTTTGTCACCCCCCATTGGACATTTCACTGGGAAACTGCAGTGAACGTGTAATGAAGCATGTAATTTCATTTTGCAAAAATGTTGCCACGGTCACATAATTTTCATGAGATCAGGCTGAATTAGTGTGAACTGTCCGCTTCTACGGTGAGTTTGCAAGAATGCACGTTAAACATGTTCAGCCGGACTGTGCGTCGGCAATACGCTGATCAAGTGCTCGCATCTGCATACGCGTTCATTTGTGAAGGATGTTTCTGACCTTAATCTCTAAGGTGCATTTCCCAAAAGTATAATTATCTAAGTGGTGTGTAATAATGTTTGTAAATAAATGAGAGCATTGGACTAGTTTATCAGAGACAACTGGAAACAAAATAAATAATATGCACTTTGATAATTGAGAAGAAAGTGTTCAAAAGTCCACAACCACTGTATAGTCCTTCAATTAGTCCTGAGGCAGAGCCCTATATAATGATACACACTGAGTGTAATCACATTACACGTGTTTATCTTTGGGCACTTTCATTAATTTCTAGTTTATGCCTCACCAAAAGCTAAAATTATTTCAGTAACATTTAATCACTTTGACTAAATGTTTTGCAGTATTTTCACACTATTTTTGTGTTAGAGAGACAAACCTATTGAGATTTTGGTAAAAGTTTTGGTCTTATTTCAATAGGCGTTACATTAGTCCTGACAGCTTCCATGACGATGCACTTCAGTTCTACTTTGATGGTTTGGGAAACAGGCGATGCCCATAAAATAATGTACAATGTAAGTTAATAAGAATTTTGCAAGTCTATTGGGAAACCCGACCTAATACATTTCAATAATGTGATAAGTCACTTTTTCTGTGACACTCAAGCCAGAAATGCATTTTCTCAGACTCTCGGATAAAAGTAACCAGTTTGCTCTTTCATTTGTGGTTAGACAATGTACAATGTTTCAATAAAACCATGTTGTTGACCAAGCAGTTTTTGCCTCTGTGATTGTGGTAGACCAGCGGCATTCATTTATGAGTTCACAACACATGCTATCACCATGACTCTGTCGCATGCTTATGATGTCATACACACACCATGATCTAAGGCACAGACAGGCAGTGTGTATGTGTGCATACTGAGGGTTTCTTTAAAGACTTCTGCTTAACCAGAAAGCCTACACACACACACATAAATGAGTAATTCCTAAATTAGGGGCCCTTTTGACTATTTGAAATCTTGAGAAATAACATTTATGAGATCACTCACTGAAATCAAACAGCTTCCTTATAATTGTCCATACACATTAAGCTTGCATAGGTCAAAGTATTTCAACACTGAAAAAATGACATGAACACAGAACAGGTCGCCTATTTGAAGAACACATTCACACACATTTCTACTGTATATAACACTCTCTCCTGGAGATAATTCTGCTGGCACACAGTTCTGTTATCTGGGTCTATTTTTACAGCAGAACTGCAGTAATTCTCCACCACCGCTGCGAAGTCTGACCCTCCAGAAAAAAACTTCAAAGCCCCTGGAATAGACCCTGAACACTGGGATAGAGATGTATTTTCATAGCTGTTTTGATGAAGTGAGTGAGAGGTGAGTTGCAGTAGGCACACGGTGGTCCCACCCTGACAATAGATGTATGTATAGATGTCTTAACGAGGGAGAGAGAGAGAAAGTGATCCAGGGGTGACCTTGCGGTGGGCCTAAATTCACAATCCACCCCACTGGCTCCCAAAATAAGCCACGTCCCGCTTTTATAAATGCCCCTAGCCGCAACCGCCATAACTCAGGGCTTTCTCAAAACAAGAGCTCATGTGCCGGCAGCGTTAGGAAGTGTGTCTGCCTGCCAGTGACCGCTAGGGCCGTCCACCAGCGTCTGCTTACCACATTTGACTCGGAATGCAATGCTCCTTTGTGTTTGCATGTGGTGGGCCCTCTCAGAGACAGACCACAGAGAGAGAGAGAGAGAAATAAATAAATAAAGACTTTTACATTTAAAAGCACTTTAATCAAACGTAAGCTAAAAACAAACACTTAAAATGTAAAAATTGCTTAATTGTGCAGGTTATTCGATGCAGACACACAGCATCACCAATTGAACAATATACAGTAGTTCCATCTTCACAAAGTGACAATGATTCGACTTTCACACACCATTTTTTCTCAAACACATTTCTCATGTTTTTGTGCTCAACTCTGATTCTAAGTTCCACCAAAGCAGTAAAAAAGTGAAAAAGCCATATCTTTTTATTTCGCACTTAAGTGGACAACCTACCAAATTCTTCCAAATAGTCCAAAAATAGTTTACAAAATAGTCTTCCAAAACTAGTTTAACTTGCCCAAATATACCATCTTCAGCAGTAAGCCACCTTTTACATTTTGTTTAACATTTATAATGAATTGCATTCATATATTTGTTCTTTTATCATTTTCTTGCTTCTTGGAAATTCAGCCCTTAAAGGCATAGTTCAGGCAAAAACAATTCCATCAATTTCCAACCTTTATGTTGTTCCAAACCCATTTGAATTTTTTTCTTCCAAGAAACTTAAAATGTGACTAACCACCTCAGTCACCATTCAGTTACATTGTATACTGCTTAACATCTAGTTTTGTAGTCCATGGAGGAAAGAAAATCATGCAGGTTTGTAACAACATGAGGGTAAGTAAATGACGACAGAATTTTCATTTTTGGCTGAACTATCCGTTTAAGTAAAGTAAGGTAAAGTAAGCAAGTAAGTAAGAAAGAAAGACAGAGAAAGGAAAGAGAAAAGAAAAGGAAAAGAAAGGAAAAGATCAGATAAGGTAAGAAAAGAAAAGAAGAACAAAAGAAAAGAAAGACAGGAACAAACAAAGAAAGATGGCAAGTGGGTAATTCTGAAAATGGCAATTAGTGCAAATTAAATTAAATTCAATCAAAAAGTCGGTTGACACAAAACAGTGGATTTAATCAAAACAGCACGCTTGTCAGAGCATGTGCACATGAATGCATGCTGTGAACATGCATGGTAATGTTGATGCAGTTTTTCTGACAGCAAAGTGTTATTCACAGATACACACACATTATGCACCATGTCCTGATGAACGTTGGGATTGTCAAAGCAAAAAGTTCATCAGGTATCAACGAGGAACAAGATTTTCCCAGAAAAATTCAGAAAGATATCAAAAACATCACTTAAGGCCAAAGTATTCTTCAGTTTTCCGCATGGCTACACCTAATTCGTCGCATTTGATTTCGTCATCAGCACAGTACGTGTGGACTGTCCAGTTTTTCTAGCCACGTGGAGAGTCCAAGTCTGTGTTCATCATTTGTTTGAAATTCCTAAAAACGTACAGTATGTTGTACGTTATTTTATGATGGACCAACAGCCGCTTCACAAACCAGCACGTAGATCACTTGTTATAAAGCTGAAGTGTGTAATTTCTGCGCCACTAGAATAGAAAAACAGATATGCAAAAATAATAATTTTTTCTAACAGATTCCAGAAAAATCTCCATTTTCCATTTGGTTGTTCTAAAAGATAGTCCCGCCCAAAACTCACACAATTGGTCAAGCCAGTGTTTCTGTGTTGGGCTGGACAGGCCACTCAAACAAACCAGACTGATCTCACTGTGAATTCGGTTACAGTAGGTCAAACTTTTTTCAGATGAAATCGGTCTGTGCTTACCGAAATTCAAACCACTGCCCCCAGTGGTCAAAGCTGGAAGTGTTGTTGACTGTATGGGCACATGTGAGCTACAGTTTCTGCCTGAAATCTCCACAGAGTGGTGCCAAAAGCGAATTGTAAAGGAAGTTGTTTTTAGTTGTAACTGATGTAATGTAGTCAACAGGAATATTTCCAACAGGCATATTTTATTAACCACACCCTGTAACCCAAGCCCCAACCCTAAACCTAACTGTCAATGGAGTAAAAATTTAATTTTAGAGGGAAAATACAACCTGAAAATGCAACCTGTGAATGTGTGCATGTAAACACAATCATTGCGCTGCACAGTGTTAGTGTGTGATGTGACTTGAGTTAAATAATCCAAACACATGTTAAGCCTTTGTCATTGAGCTGATTATAGACAAAGCCCTCAAACAAGCTCGTTAAAGGACTTGCCAAGTTTGACTTCCTGGCCCATAAAGAAAAGCATAGTGTTTTCACACTACTGAGTTCATTTCATGCTATGAAAATGATTCATTTGCAGCCCCCCCCCCCCCACACACACACAAAATCATCATTATTTACTCACCCTCATGTGGTTCAAAACCCATATGACTTTTTTCTTTCTTTTGTCGAACATTATGGCAGAATTTGTAGTCTCAGTCACACATTTTTATTGTATCTTTTTCTACTGTATATAATGAAAGTAAATGGAGACTGAGACTGAGCATTCTGACTTACATCTCATTTGTGTTCCATGGAAGAAAGAAAGTCATGCGAGTTTGGAAAAACATTATTAAATGATGACAGGTTTTTCATTAATGGGTGAAATATTGGTTTAAGACATTCATCTAAAAATAAAGAATGATTACAACTTAATTGTGATTCTCTGCATCCAGATAATAAGCCAGTTATATAATATCACTTTTAATTGGTATCTTTGTTGTAGTGATTTTTGTTCATTGTTGGTATATCTCAACTATTTTAAAATGATTTTATATGTACTTATTTATTAATTTTTCTGATATTCAATGCATCTTTTAATCTGATGTGTAGTCAGCATCAATTAAATCCTTGGCTTGCTATGCAGAAACAATAAACATCAAATTCAACAAGTCCCTCTTCAGCACACATACACTAGATTCTGTTTTGTTGCTACAACATTTTTGACTCTGAATTCACTTCCTTAAATTAGTTCTCGCACTCGCACTTAAGACAACAGAGAAATTAAGCATGGAATATCCAACAGGAAGTGACAGTATGAATATTTGTCATGAAGTTTTCTAGATTGGCTGAATTCACATAGTCATCACTGTGACATAACGAGTCAGCAACGTGTTGTCGGTCATCTGTCTGCCGGAAAGACAGTGTGAGAGATTTTGTAACGTGTGTGTGTGTGGGAATGTCGTGAGAGTAATCCAGACAGTCTGACCAAAGTCCAGACATGGAAGGGCAGTAGAATGGGAAGAGAGAAAGTGTGTGTGTGTGACGGGGGAATCCCTGTCTATTTGTCTGGGGCTTTTCCTCACAAAAGGAACTGCAATAGCTACACACACACACACACACACACACACACACACACACACACACACACATTAGTGTGGCTATCCTTATGAGGACACTCCCTAGACATAATGATTTTTATACTGTATGAACTATAGATTCTATCCCCTACCCCTAACTCTACCCCTAAACCTAACCCTCACCTAAAACTTTCTGCATTTTTACATTTTCAAAAAAACATTCTTTAGTATGTTTTTTAAGCGATTTGAAACCACATTTATAGCATAATACCCTTGTAATTGCCAAATTGTAACCTAAATTTGTTTTCCTCGTCAACCACCCAAACACACACACACACACACACACACACACACACAGTGTTACTTCAGGTCAAGTGCACACACAATTTCAGAATAAATTACAACATATATTCTCAATTAAAATGAGAACTAGACAGTTTACTAGTGATACTAAAACTAGTCAAGTTTGTCAAGACAAGAGGGCCTGGGTAGCTCAGCAAGTAAAGATGCTGGCTACCACACCTGGAGTCACAAGTTCAAATCCAGGGCATGCTGAGTGACTCCAGTCAGGCTTCCTAAGCAACCAATTGGCCCGGTTGCTAGGGTGGGTAGAGTCACGTCAGGTTAACCTCCTCATGGTGGCTATAATGTGGTTCTTGCTCTCGGTGGGGCGCATGGATGCCGCAGAGAATAGCGTGAAGCCTCCACACGCGCTAGGTCTCCACGGTAACACACTAAACAAGCCATTTGATAAGATGCGTGGATTGATGGTCTCAGATGCAGAGGCAACTGAGATTCTTCCTCCGCCACCCGGATTGAGGCGAGTCACTACACCACCACAAGGACTTAGAGCACATTGGGAATTGGACATTCCAAATTGGGGAGAAAAGGGGAGGAAAATAAAAACAAGTTTGTCAAGACAAACTTTGATATAGGCTTGACAAAGGTTTGTCAAAGTTTATAACAGATAGATAGATGACAGTTAGAGTTTTAATAGTCTTGGCCCGTTTGATGCCTTGGTTCCATTAATGTAATTCTATGTGGTTTTTCCGAGATTTGATCGTCCGCTGTTTGAAAAACGTAATTCCAATAAAAAAAATAAATAAAAAAAAGAACTTTCTAACTTTGTGTCATTGCTTAAAGGTTCTGTGAGTGATTTTTTTTTTAATGAAATGACATACAGAAAACGTCCCTTTTACCTGTCAGATATCACTGAAATAGGTGCCATGAAATATCACACCTGTCTCTGTAACAGCCCTGGGCTTGGTAAACAGCGGGGTAAAGATGTCAGCAGGCAGATCCTTTGTTTAGCCAATCAGAACACTTTCTGCCTGTCAATCATTGTGCGTGTTCACAGGGCAGCCCATATATGCTAGTATAAGTGCCTGTATGGTGTCCTGCTCCTGCGAAACACTAACGGTCGGACAACGAAACAGCCCCTCCATCTGGTCTAATACAACTGTCTATCGTGTGTCTGTGTTTGTAAGTATTTCTTTGGAGTGCTGGGTTTTGGAAAGAGGGGTGTGGCTAATTCAACATAGTCTGGTGGAAGTTGCAGAATGGCTAAAATCGCTTACAGCATCTTTAATTTCCCTCTGCTTCTCTCTCTCTCTCTATATATCTGAGTTTGTACTAGTACAATAATTATCATTCCCTAAACATAATTTATCCTTATAGGCTACAATAATAACTACAGGACTGTGAGTGCCCAAGCACTAATGATCAAAAGATTACGTTTCATTACAATACATTACATAGTGCATAATAACAGTTCGAATTAATGCACAGATAGACAAAAAAATAAATAAATAAATAAATAAAAATAAAAAAAATCACTTTCATTGCATACTTTTAAATATTTGTGCATTGTATAGTGTATTATTTCAAACATTCTTCCCTATCAGAAAATTTTAATTCTTACCTGCTCATATGAAATGTCTGCCTGGCTGCTGTCCTCACCCTGTCCCTCACTGTAATATATCCACATAAGCAAGAAAAAAACAACTAATCATTTCTATGGACACCTTTAACATCTACATTGAACACATGTCCTGTATAACACATACTATATACATATTCTATAAATACTATATATACACTTACTATATAGCTAAATGCTAGCTATTTGCATGTGTACATTTATTGTAAATTCAGATCTCAACGTTTTTCTCTCCACTAACTGCATCGTATGGAGTTTATTTCTTTCTTTTTTTTTTTTTTCAGTTTTCCATTTACTTTCTTAATACATGTTGCTGGTCTTCTTTTCAAAAACAACAACAACAACAACAACAAAGTTTGTCTTCATAAGCTTTTAACAAAATGTAGCCTAATAACTTGCTCCACCTCTAAAACCCTTCCCCTACAAGTCCTTTAGAGATTAAAAAAAGTTCTTAAAGTTACATAATAGGTTCCTCAGATCAGCATATTGTTTCCTACTACATAGAAACCTTTCCAAAGAACTATGGTATAAAAAGTTATTTGTGTAACAGTAAAGGTTCTGCTATATGGAATCGGTTCTATCTGAAACATTTGTTTAAGAGTGCACGACAAGTGAATTAAAATAATTGCCTTTTTTATTTTTAAGATGGCTGAGCTGTTTCCTTTCACAAAGATGAACCTGAAAATCTCCCATCACCTGACATAAAGTCAGCAAACTGCTTGTAAACAACTCAGTTTTCTGGGAAGAGTGCCTGGGATTTAGCAAGCTAAAAAAATAAAAGGAGAATCAACAGAGAGAATCAAAAACTCATAACCCAGGGCGTCCATCATCTTATATCCTATCATTATCCTCATATTTTCAACGCCATAATTAACTTGTTTTATTGCACTCTGGCAAATAAGGGAGAGAGGAAGGGAGAGGTTTTGAAGATGATTAAGGATTTTTGTCTGTGTCAGAGAATTCTCATGGTGGAAGAGTCTCGTCTCCGTCGCATATCAGTCTTGTATGCTTTCAGACGGATAATTGGAGGAGCCAATGACGCATCATTTTAACGACACATATATAAACGATTATGTTTGGACACTTCAGGGCATTTTTTTTTTGAGAGGCAAATAAAATCGACACATATTCTAATATTCCACAATTTGATTAAATTTTTCTATAACTAAACATGATGAGTTAAAAATACTACAGGTCAAATACTTGCTTGGAAGAATGCTAAATTTAATCCAAAACCGTCAGTAGTTTTTAGTGGGTGTTGTGTAACTTTGACAGGCTTGGAGGTTCAAATTGTGCGAGCTGCTCTTGTATATGGATTTAACCCATATTTTGTGAACAGTTGGTGGGTGTTTCTTCAACTTCAGGCAATTTTAGCACTGTGGATTTCTAGAAAGCAAAGTCAATAAACTCTGGGTCTGGGACAAATCTAAAAAAGTTAAATCTCTACATAAAAGGCATTTCAAAAGTACCAAAAATAAACAAAGTCCTGGTAAAAAGTTGTGTTTTAATGAGACCTTCATATTACAAAATAAAGGTGAAATCTTCTACTTTTAATCAAAATCAGCCCCTGAGACATGCAAATGCCTAAATCTGAAGAAACTCCCAGGTACTATTCAAATGCTTCAAACATGTGTTGCAATTTAGGACAGTAGGTCTCTAAGTGTAGTTTTTAATCATCAGTTTCCATCAAAAGCAATGCAGCTCTACGAAAATACAGCATGAGGCTGGGTTGAAAATGCTGCGCTAATATTTTTTGTGGTGTTGCATTTTGGTGGGGCAGTAGTTAAAACAGTTACGGGGTGTGTTTGGGAGGGTCTGTGTGCATCTGCTGAAAACGGCGAATGTTTGTTTGCTACAATTCTCTTTCATTCAGGTGTTGGGTGAGGTATGCTCATGATATATAGAAATGGAAAACAAGCTTATTAGTGTTTAAGAGCAGGTGTATAGCTGTGGTAACCATGCAAGGTCAAACACTAGCAAATCCAGGGTTGGCTAAAACACTACAGTAAAATTCATATTCATGTTCAAAATGGCGTTTTTGCTGAAGCACACTCTGTAGAGACACACTGTGTCTGATAAAATGCTTGTGGTCTGTGGCTCTGCACGACTCAGTCTGCTTCAAATTTTATTTTGTGTGTTCTTATTAGTCAAAATGACTGTAATAGTCCAATCTGTAAACCCATTATTAAGTTTTACACCATGGCACGGTTGAGTGCTTGATTCTAATTGGTTGAAAGAAATTCCAAATATTTGTATCAATTTTCTATAACAACACGGCCATCAAGTAGATCCAGGTTTGTTGACCGCATTAGAGTTCCATATCACTATGCCACATTCTTTCCGAATTGTTGCAAAGGTTTAAATGAAGGAAAATTTAAAGAGCCATAAAGTCCACCATAGCAAAATAATGAGAAAAAGACAAAGGTATTGGGAAAGCAAATCAGATAAAATTCACGAAAAATGCAATTTTTTCCCCCCAAAATTATTTTTAATACTGCAAGCTGTTGACAGAGTCATTGTATATAGGGTGTAAACACTTCCTCTAACTTGTTTTTGTTTTTTATATTTAAAACATGACAGTATTGTATGTTACACAAATGTCAAATAAGTTGACTCCACACACTGACTTCACGTCTGCCTGTTTTTGCATCTACAACAAGCTGATTTCTCTTGTGGAAGGTTGATTATACTGTATATGTTTTATATACTCATATAGCTCAGCACAAATGCAAGTCAGACTGTGTGTTTCTGCAAGTATTTTGCATTGAAATTACATTAAATTGCATTATAAATGAAAATGTCACAGATTAGATAGCATATCAAACCAATTGTTTTTTATTTTCAAGATAGCACAAGCACAAGTTCCAGCATCATTTTTGCTTGAAATTAGTTTGTTTGGTTTTAATTGATGAGACAATATTTATACTTAGTACTTAATTAAATAAAAATAAAAAAATGAAAAAAATGTATATCAGTTGGTTAAATATGCAAATATGGCACACAAAAAAAGCTCTAGAATCACTTGTTTGCAGATGTCACTTGGTTTGTTATTTAATAAAATTAAATTCATAGAAATTTTCATAGAAATTTGGGGGCCACTGTACATTGAAGACCCATAATAGCACTTAAAAGGATAGTTCACCCCAAAATGAAAATGCTCTTGTCATTTACTCCCCCTCATGCCATCCCAGATGTGCATGACTTTCTTTCTTCTGCTGAACACAAACAAAAAAGATTTTTAGAAGACTATTTCAACTCTGTTGGTCCATGCAATGCAAGTGAATGGTGGCAAGAACTTTGAATGTACAAAAAGCACATAACGTCAGCATAAAAGTAATCAATATGACTCCAGTTGTTCAATCCATGTCTTCAGAAGCGATATGATAGGTGTGGGTGAGAAACAGATCAATATTTAAGTTCTTTTTTACTATAAATGTACTCTTTCACCAACCCTTGCTATGCGAGTTCTTCATCTTTTGTTTTTTTTTGCCAATTTGCATATCACCACCTACTGGGCAGGGAAGAGAAAGAAAAAAAGGTTGGAGGGATAAAGCAAAGGAAAAGAATAAATAAATCATATTTGAATTTACAGCCCATTAGGTGCCGATTTGCACAAAGAATGCGAATCGGCAAAAAACAGAAGAAGAACTCTCGTAAATGTGCATAGGAGGGCTGTATGAATGTAGATTTATTGTAAAAAAAAAAAAAAAAAAAGACAAATATTGATCTGTTTTTCACCCACACCTATCATATTGCTTCTAAAAACATAGATTTAACCACTGGAGTCTTATGGTTTACTTTTATGCTGCCTTTATATGCTTTTTGAACCTTCAAAGTTCTGGCCACCATTCACTTGCAATGTATGGACCTTCAGAGCTGAGATTTTCTTCAAAAAATATTTGTTTGTGCTTAGCAGAAAAAAAGAAAGTCACATCTGGGACTGAATGAGTAAATGATGAGAGCATTTTCATTTTTTGGGTGAAGTATTCCTTTAATACAGCAAAACACTTTGTGCTGCATTGGTCTATATATTTAATACATTTGCATGTATTCATTTAGCATACACTTATCCGAAACGACTTACAAACAGAAAAAAAAAAACTAATAGATAAATAACCATATGGCAATTAACCATTTGGAGCCAACAATATTAGCATATCAGTATGACAATTAATGTAGAAAAACTACTTCATAGAAAAGTTTCAAAAGTATTAAACTGTACTGTAGAATTCCTATCAGTCATAATAGTCCATTACTCACTGGAACACATGAGCTATAGAGATGATTTTTAGATTTATTTCAGCATGCATTCAAACAGAACCGATTTTATGAGCATTTCCACTGAGCTTTCCAGTGCTGTGGATATTCTGGAGTGTATTCTGTTCCACTGTAGAGAAAGTCTCTCAAAAATAGCTTGTCTAGACATTATAAATGACATTGACATCCATCTACCTCCTCGTATCATGGCACTTGGTTATGTAAGGACCACCGTATATCTCTTCTTCCTCAAATAGTGTGTGTTGTGGTAATGTGTTTAGCATTCACTCAGGAATCGGCTTCCCTCGCCGCTGTCACACACAATCACACAGTCGAGCACTGAAAATACACACTAACTCTGGGTGAACTCAGTACACTCCACTGCATAGATCGCATGCATAAAAATGTCTGATGCATACTAAATGAGGTTTTTAAAGGTCACAAAAGAGACACATTGGCTCTGGTGAGCCTAGTGAGCTGCTTTGACGTCTACTGCCTACATACTGTAGGAAGCTACCTTCTAAGAAATGGAACCAAATCAGTAACTGATTTGGAACATTTTACATGGGTAGCAACTTTAAGTGTCATACGAATAGAGCTCCTTACATGAAGAAAACTCATAGTTTTTGATGTTAGCATGTTGCATGTGATACTTAATGAGCATAGAATTACATGGCACAAACAAATATTGGGTAAAATAGTACATTTTTATATACTGTAATACACTGAACTATTTTCATTGATACTTTTCTGTACTGAATTTATTCTAAGTTATTATGTTGGCCTGACAAAGCGAACATACTGGTATTCTAAAGACTTTGTTTAGGTTATGTTTTTTTATTCCTATACCAAGACCAATATTTCTGACTACAACTCAAATCCACCAAATTTGGCACAGACCTTCAGACTATTTTGACTCGGGTTGCTATGTCTTTTCGAACTGATCAGACTTATGGTTATCCCATAGCGGACAATCAAATATCCACAAAATCCCACAGACTTTGACGGAATGTTGGGCCAAGAGAATGTTCAACACTTCTCCAGAGCCAGTATATACAATTTTAGAAAACACTGAAGTTCTTGAGCTTTAAAGTCAATATATTGATCTAAAGAACCTGTAATGTAACATCAAGAACTTTTTTAAAGTTCCATATAGCCAACTCAAGAACCCTGTACAGCCACAATGCTAAGAATGCTGCAAAGAACCATTTAAGAAGCATTATAGAGAATGCATAAAGTCTAAATAGAATTAGTCTGAAATAGTATTAGAAACAACAAAGCAAACAACTTAAAACATCCAAAGACATGTTCCATCACAAAACACAGAATAGCAGCCCCTTAAAGTTCCTCTTTGCACAAGAAGGAAGCTTTCAAAACTTCCCTTGCAACCTAAATAATGATCCCAAAGAAAACACAGAGGGATTACAGGAGAAAAGCTCCCTCACTCATCACTGTGATGCCCTGACGCTAACTCCGATCAGCAGCTTCAGGACCAGTGACAACAAATCCCTGTAAAACACTCCCCCTTACTCGGAACATTTCCCTAATCAACTCCAGAGCCACATGAGACGGTGCTTTATAAATAGGAATTGTTCTGAGCTAAATTAGACACAGAAGCCGGACCCTCCGCTGAGACTCTCATGCAGTTTTCATTACCAACTTCCCTGTCCAATATTCAGACCCTCAATATCTGGTTACAGATTTCAGTTCTTGCTGTGGATGCTGATATTTTGGGGGCCGAGGGTAATGGGCAGGAGTAGAAAGCCTTTGAATGCGCTCCAGTGCAGAGAAGTATCAATTTAAAGGAGCATGAACCATATATTTATGAAATTAATAAACTCTGTGCAGACAACTCAACGTTGTGTAGGACCTACACACTGCACTGGCACATTTGCAGACTAAGCGCTCAACGTTCTTAAATTGTGCCATGAAAGATGATTTCTTTAGCTCCAACTGACGGAAGAGTGAGAGTTTTGCTTTGCTTTGGAATTCTGTTCTTGGAGTTATGTAAGGTCACGTCAGTAGTAGAATTCAGGCAAAAGATTTGGGCAGAATTCTATTGTGGCTTCACTTTGTGTGTGCAGGCTATATTGACTAGTTGTGGACTAGGGATTGTGCTGACTAGTTAAAAAGTTCTATAACTATTTGATGTTCTTGGCCTGTGCCAACTAGTCGATTAGTACAATGCCTAGTTGATGTGTTAACAAGTCATGAACTAGGGGTTGTGCAGACTAGTCGATTCATTCTACAACTAGTTGTGGACTAGGTGTTGTACTAGTTCTATAACTAGTTGATGTTTTGGTCCTGTGTTGACTTGTCAAGGACTATGAGTTGTGCCGTCTAGTTGATTAGTCCTATGACTAGTTGATGTTTTGGGCCTGTGTTGACAAGTCGTGATCTAGGGGTTTTGCAGACTAGTCGATTCACTCTGCCACTAGTCGTGGACAAGGGGTTGTGCAAACTAGTCGATTAGTTTTGCAATTAGTTGACGTTTTGGGCCTGTGTTGACTTCTCATGGACTATGGGTTGTACCAACTAGTCGACTAGTTCTATAACTAGTTGACGTTTTGGGCCTGTGTTGAATTGTCATAGACTATGAGTTGTACCGCCTAGTTTATTAGTCCTATAACTAGTTAATATTTTGGGCGTGTGCTGACTTCTCATGGACTATGGTTTGTACAAACTAGTCGATTTGTTTCACAACTAGTTGATGCTTTGGGCCTTTGTCAACTAGTCATGGACTAGGGTTTGTACAGACTAGTCGATTAGTTTTACAACTTGTCAATGCTTTTGGCTTGTGTTGACTAGTCATTATCTGCTGTAGGGTTTGTACTTAGTTGATTAGTTCTACAACTAGTTGATGCTTTATACATTTGTCAACTTTTCATAGGCTAGGTGTTGTACAGACTAATTAATTAGTTCTGCAACTACAGTAGTTGATGTTTTGGGCCTGTGACAACTAGATGTGAACCAAGATTTGTACCAGCTAGTCGATTACTTCCACAGCTAGTCAGTGCTTTGGGCCTGTTTCAACTAGTCATGGACCTCATTTGCAATGGCTATATATGGTGATGGCAGGAGGATAATTCTTCCATCTACAATCTGGGTTGATTTTGAATGGTAAACAGTATAACCAGATATTGACCAGAATTATGAGAATGTGAAAATGTATTGAAATTTTGGAGCTTTCCAGTAAAAATGCACAAGTGAATCTAAATGAACCACACGGTTGACTTCTAAGATGATCCAAATTCGTTTTTGAATTATTTGGTAATGACAACACAAGCAGCATCACTGGAGGTGTGCAAGCTTTTGTTTCTCACCTGCATCATCTCAGCTGTGCTGGACATGCTCTCTAGATAGACGTTAGACCGCTCAAGTTTGGAGAGTAGCAAGTCATTTACATAGAGTAAACATAGACTCGCCTACAACTTTTTTGGACAACTAGTTGTCATACACGCCCTAGCATGCACACAGATGTATGTTTGTGTGCACATGTTTGAGATTGTGCTGACATGCTATTGTCCATTTTAAGAGTAAATGTGCATGTGGACACTTGCTTTTATATGTATGGCAATGTGGTAGTGTGTATGCGTGTGTCCATTTATGTGAGTATACAGGCTTATATATTTAGTATGTGTTGGTGTGTGTGTGTGTGTATTTTAGATCGCTGTTTCAGTGCAACAGGTGTGACCTCATTGTGGTTGCTGTTGAGCAGCAGAAGCAAACAGAGCCTGCATCAGATTAACACGCAAACACTCACACACACACCTTTTATCTAAAATTTTCTTTCCCACACTCTTTCTCACTCTCTTTCTTGTATGTATAGTGTTTTGCATCACTAGTTCTGTATCGTACATTGATTGTCCATTAGTTAGATATTTCTATTGGCTGTCATCATCCATTAAAGATTTAATTTGTGTTTCATTAGATGGACTTAAGCAACATACATGCAGTTACCTCAGTAGTAAACAATCAACATTTTCTGAATTTAATATTTAGGAATAATTCTTGGAAAATTATTACACTTGACACTAAAATATTTATCTTTTCTTCTGGATCAGTAAAAATGGCTTTTAATATAGAAACAAAAATTATAGTATAATATATTTTTTTTTTTTTTTTTTTTGCATGCATTACATTTTAGGATTTTAATAGTTTAAATACAAACACTGCAAATGCTCTAAAATTGATTCTAATTTCATAGAGAAAAAGTGTGTGTCTTGCTACAAAAGCACATGCTATGCTAGCTTGTGAGTTTTTACATGCACAATACGAAAAAAAAATATCTGATCAACACAGACTGGAGAATTTAAAGGCTTTTGGCTTTTCAACTGATTCACATTGGTTTCATTTTCACAGCCGAACGAATTGAAAAAGGATATTGCATATTCACTAATGACTTCCAGTGGTGATTATAGCAGTGTTTTCTCTCTGATATCTGTGCCGAGCCAGACGGCTTTGACACTGAAATACTTAAAAGAAGCATTCAGAGCCCATTCAGTCTTTCACAATTTGCAACAAGAAGAAAGAAAGAAAGAAAGAAAGAAAGAAAGAAAGACCACTTGGTCTCATTCTAGTTTTTAATGCCCACTTTTCACAGTCCAATCAATTTTTTCCACAAATATCCTGTTTTACACAGAAGTACATCAGATCATGAAAGTAAAATGGCTTGAGAACAGCATTTCATACTTTAAGTTTAATCAGAAACCAAATGGTTAAAAAATATCTGTTGGCCCAGACTTATTTTAGCAATCCAGTTACTATAGCAAAGACACTTTTGAACCCTTCTGATGCTGTCCGTCACTGTTTTCCCTTTTCTCCCCACATTTGGATATGAGGATTGTGAAGAAAACCCAAAACCCTTGCCTCATCCCTACACAGATTAGAGTGCGAGTGAAACGGCATGCTGGGAGTTTACTGGAACATAGCAAACATAAACCCTGCTAGCATTTAGCTACTGTTTACTACATACAGTGGATTACATCAGCGTTGACTTCAATATTGAGCTACTTTATTTAACACACAGATCCGTCCCAGGCTCTGTCGGTAATGTTAACCAGCTCAGTGTTCTGCTGTTGAATGTAAACACAAACTCAGGCATACAGTCTGAGACATTGGATCAATTCAGTGGCAATTATAAAAACTAAAGAGTGGTTTGAGACGGATGTATGTGTGGATGCAAAGTGTCCACAAAGTGGAAGGCGTAAATATTTGTTTCTAAAAGGATATGGAGGAATCACACCTTAGTCACCATGCATTTTCATAGTATGGAAAAAAATATACAAGGAGAGTGAATATTAACTGAGGCTAACATTCTGCCAAACATCTCCTTTTGTTATCCATGGAAGAAAGAAATCATACTGCTTTGGAACAACATGAGGTTGAGTAAATGATGACTAAATTATGAACTATTCCTCTAACAGGACCGAAAGCATCACTTATAATCTGGCAAGGAATGATTTGTTCCCCACATCTCTTTTCACAATGATTTTAAGAGTTATAAAACTAACTTTATAAAAAGGGTAGTTATGACTCAATGTTCTGATTGGATGAGCCTCATTCAAAGCTGTTGTAAAATGCCTAGAGATGCATTAAAGTTTCTATTTTGCTTGGCAACCATAAATAGCCTACAGTAAGGCTTACAAACTATTTTACTTAGTGGAAGAATAATTTATTCAGATTATTATTATCATCAAAACTAGTTACTATTTATTGAAAAAAAAGTGTATTCTATCATATTGCTGCTGCTGCCATTTTATAAAAGCAATAAGTCACTCAAGAAAAGGGGTGTTTTTAAGAACACTGTGAAGCAGATTGGTGTATTGCATTATTTATGACATAATGGCAGCATTTCTCCCATTGCCAGCATTACAGATACTAAAATTAGTGTTATTATACCAAATTATTACCAGATTAAAGGGATAGTTTACTCAAAATGAGAAGTCTGTACAAATTTAGTCACCCTAATTTCATTCCAAAACGATTTGACTTTCTTTCTTCCGTGGAATTCTGTCACTGTGCTTCTTTTTTTTTCATACAATGAAAGTTAATGGTGACTGAGAATTTTCATTTTTGTGTGAACTATCCCTTTAAGGTCAAAATTAATCACAGGATACTCATCAAGTAAAAATGTCGAATGGGATTTAATTGTATACATTGGGAATTGATTGGGTCTTGAAAAGTGGGCATACTGTAATATTCCTGAATGAAGCCAAGTGGATTACAGAAGTAAGAAAGATTTGTGATGTCAGCCGAAAAGGAAAGTCATTTGAGAGGTGGATCAGGTCATTACATTTTGAGAAAAGATTACAAAGACAAACATTTTCCTGTTTGGAATGACATGTACTGATAAATCATGCACAATTAGACCAGAAAGGTGAATTGTGAAAGAAAATATGATCAATTTTGATTTCATATTGAATCTTTTAGCTCTAAATGACCCTTACATAAAGATAACCATTTAAACTCATCACTGCATTGTTCTTAAAACATGTTCCAAATCAAAACAGGACTCAATCTAGGAATAGGATGCACCTCATCACATGTGTCGACGTTGCCATGGTGACAAATGGCCCCTTCTGAGGAGCTCAAGAGATGTAGATGCCAGTAAATCACTAATGTTGACTTGGGCTCGTACCCACACATATACACAGCGACCACAGAGAGGCCGAGAGTGTCTGGCTCCAGAAGTTGACTGGTTTGAGAGTTCCTGTAAAGGTTGGTCTTGCTGGTTCCTCCCTTGCGTCTTGCGCTGAGAGTGCGTTTATGGTGCTAATGCTTGTGGTGAGCAGCCCATTATGATCCAAACCCATCAGAACTGCTCCAAGCATTATAAAACAAACATCAGGCAGCAGATAAACGTGCAGGTATACGATGCTCCTCATGTAGGGGCCAGAGTTCCTGGATGCATTTTAAGTCTGATTGGGTTTAAATGACGCATTTCTGCATTGAATACCCTGATTTGAATCAGTTTTCATACGCTAAACAAGCACGTCATGGTTTCTAAGAAGGATCTGAAGCAAAACACAGACCCTAATCCATACAATACATTCATACATCACTCTTATTTGCTCTAATACATCGACAAAGCACTTACAGCAGTTGGTTTGCACAAAAGCAGAGCAATACAAGACACAACAACTGTTATAAAGTCCAAAACTGCTCTTTACTGTAAGCCGACAGGCTATAAACTGCATAAGTTGCACTCTCAAAGGTGTTATGATAATAATTCTCAGGGGAGTTTGTATTACATATATCCTTCAACATGCACAAACACACACACATGCACTGTAACGCATTCATAACTGTTTAACTGCCAGAGTTACACTACACATGACAGTCATAACTACCAAAACGGTAACTGTCAGTTTGCTGGACACCACCATCAAGTTAAAGAAGAAAGGACCGCTACGATGGATGACTTACCTCGCAGTAAACTGGATGGGTAACTGGAGAACGTGTCGAAAATGCTGTTTGAAGCCATATGTCCCGTTCAGGAGGCAATGAACTGGCCTCTCCACTGCCTTAGCGACTACAGCCTGAGAGAACGGCAAAGAGAGAGAGAGATCTTTGGAGCTACATAGACTGCCTGCAACCAAGAATTTGGGGTTTGAGAGTGCCACAGGAATCTTTCGCCACAAGCCGACTAACAGAACAGCATATGTGCAGTGTGGTGACCGATAGAGCGAGAGTGAAACAGAGAGAGAGAGACCGAGTGAAGAATACCAACCAACCCTGGGATGGACTCACCTTTGATGATGACAATTCTCTCTTTCTGTGTCTCTCTCTCAAGGTGGTTGTTATAGTTTCTATGTGGTTTTACACCAAACAGACAGATAGTTGAAAGTTCAGGTGTCTGTCGCTCTCACAGCAGTGATCTCCGTGGTAACAGCCTGTCAGTCGCATGTCTGAGGTATCCGAGGTCAGAGCTCCCGCGGTAATGCTGCTACATGGCCATCCTATGATTTGATTGGTGGAATTCAGGTCATGTGACTCTCTCTCACTCGCATGAAAAATAGTTCTCTTTTTCTTCACAGTGTGTTTCTGGTCCCTTTGATTGGCTGACAGGTGTTTTTGAATGGTTTCTAAGAGCTTGTCAGACGTTCCAGAATAGTGACCACAAAAATACACAGCTCGCAAACCCCTGAATGAAGGAAAATCATGAAAAATGCAGGATTGATAAGGATTATAAAGGGAAAAGAGAATGTAGGGTTGTGTTTAAACGTGTGTGAGGGTGTGTGTAAG
Source organism: Myxocyprinus asiaticus (assembly GCF_019703515.2). NCBI lineage: Eukaryota > Metazoa > Chordata > Actinopteri > Cypriniformes > Catostomidae > Myxocyprinus > Myxocyprinus asiaticus. Next base: position 6,126,164 of record NC_059364.1, on the reverse strand, counting down.
TGTGTTTTGGTGGTTTTGGGGCCTGTTAAACCATCCCATCCACCCTCACTCACCACTTGATAGTATCTCAATGTTAGCCTCATTATAAACAGCCATCCCAGTCATTTCACCACTCCCTACCCTTATTTTTACCCAGTACTCTCTGCTTTAAGGATTTGACATGGTTGTGGTGGCCTACTTTTTTATTTCCGAAACATCTACATTATTTGACACACTTTGCATGTATGGCCTGGTTTTAATAACCCTTTTAAAAGCAAATGTGTTTATCTGTTTATCTACTACACCATCTACCAGCAGTTAAGTAACTGCTTATAAAGGTGAACATATGTGTGTGTGGGGGGGTTTACTTTGGGGCCCAAATTGTCCCCAGAAGCTAGCTAAATCAGAAAAAAACATCCATATGGGGAAGTCCTCAAGGTAAAAATTATTCATAATACAGAAAATTAGTTTCTTTTCATTCTAAAAATGGGGAAGAGGTCTGGATGGATGATGCAGTGATGGATGGATGGATGGATGGATGGATGGATGTATTGGATGGATAATGCAATGATGGATGGATGGATGAATACAATCAGGAATGGATGGATGGATGGATGGATACATTTATGATGGAAGGATGGATGCAATGATGGATGGATGGATGGATGGATGGATGGACGAATAGATGAATACAAGGATGGATGGATGGATGGATGGATAGATGGACGAATGGATGAATACAAGGATGGATGGGTGGATCCAATGATGGATAGATTGCTGGATGGATGGATGGATACAATGATAACGGAAGGATGGATGCAATGATGGATGGATGGATACAATAATGGATGGACGAATACAATCAAGGATGGATAGATGGATACAATGATGATGGAAGGATGGATGCAATAATGGATGGATGAATGGATGGATAGACACAATGATGGATGGATGATGCAATGATGGATGGATGGATGGAACACAATAATGGATGGATACAATGATGGATGGATGGATTAATGGATGGATGTATGATGTAATGATGGATGAATGGTGCAATTATGGATGGATAAATGGATGAATACAAGGATGGATGGATGGGTCCAATGATGGACAGATTGCTGGCTGGATGGATGGATGGATAAATGGATGGATACAATGATGGATGGATGGATGGATGAATACAATAATGGATGGATGGAATGATAGATGATACAATGATGGATGGATGGATGATGCAATGATGAATGGATGGTGCAATGATGAATGGATGGGTGGGTTGATGATGGATACAATGATGGATGGATACAATGATGGATGGATGCAATGATGGATGGATGAATGGCTGGATACAATAATGGATGGATGGATGTATACAATGATGGATGGACAGATGAATGCAATGATGGATGGATGGATACAATGATAAATAGATAGATAGATATCAGACAGACAGACAGACAAACAGACAGATAGATAGATAGATAGATAGATAGATAGATAGATAGATAGATAGATAGATAGATAATGTGTTCAGGCTGTTTGCAAGACGGTTCCTAGCAAGTGTTGAAACTAGTCCCTATAATGTCAGCATACACTGTATATGTTGTGTGTGTGAATGAAGGACTCCATGGTTACATTTGCATGCTGATTTATTGCTGAACAGGTTGCCTAGTGTGTGTGTATGATTGAGCTGATGTTGATGTCACTTTGCACTCACAGTGCCCTGAAAATGAGCACTTGTGTGCTGGTCAGCTGGCAACACAGGGAAAATGACACAGTAGAAGTGTGTATGTGTGTACTGTATGTGTAAGGCAAATGACACACTTCCAGAGAGTGTGGCCTATGGTGAGGCTACAGAATGACTTAAGGGCAGGGGCGGATTTAGGCATGGGCGATATGGGCAGACGCCTGGGGCGGTATCTTGCGGGGGGTGGCATTGGGAGGTTGGAAGGTTGGGGGTGCTGAAGTGGGTTTCGCCCAGGGCGCCATTACAGGCTACAACCGCTTCTGCTTAAGGGGTTTTGTCAGCCTTGTCACAACCTTACACACATACGCAAAACAATCTCAAAGTTTAACCTGTGAGAATCACCCAGTAAGCATATGTGCAGGGATGTAGATTCCAGGGGGGATGGTGGGAGGTAACAATGATCAAAACAAGCAAGTGCAACCCCTCCAATATTTATACCATGATCAATGGAAACATGTAAATGCTTCACGTAACCCCCTCAAAATTCAAGCCAAATCTACACCCTTGCATATGTGTGTACCTAAGTAAGACACATTCATGGATTAACAACCTTTGTTAGTCCTGAAACAACATTCCTTTCAAACAATCATACAAACCAAAACACTAACCATAACCTAACCTTAAAACCAGAGGAAAATGATGGATTAATACATAGTTAACATGAAATGGTATTTGCAACAAATATTTTGGCATCCTATTATTTTTGCATGCCTGGCATATCCTTTGTGAACCAAAAAGGAAAGTAGATTCAGAGGTAAAACAAGTTATTAAATTCTGATGAAAAATTACAACAAAAAATGTATTCTTTATTCTTTAGAATCATTTGCACTGATGAATGTGGCACAATCAGACTGAGAATGGATTAAAATCAACGTAATATTTTCAATGTTAAAATATTTCCCCTATCTGAGCTTAGAGGAATATTCATTGATCGATACAAATTAAAGCTGCACTACGTAACTTTGTGCTCTCTATCGACATCTGTGGTTGAAATGTAAAATTGCAAGCAATTTGCAGAAGAATCAGAATCAGAATCAGAATGAGCTTTATTGCCATGTATGCTTACACATACAAGGAATTTGTCTTGGTGACAGGAGCTTCCAGTGTACAACAATACAAAAACAGCAGCAAGACATAGATAATAATAAAAAATAAAAAATAATTATACACATACGTATAGACACACACACACACACACACATACATAAACACATACACATGGCTAGTGCAAATCTAATACAATCTGTTATGTACAGTGTAAATACAAATCTGTTATGTACAGTGCAAATGTTTTTTTGTTTTTTTTTTCAGAGGAATGAAATTGCAGAAGAGGTAGGATGTGTTGGATAAATATAAGAAAGACTAAACTGTGTATTGCACATAGTTATTGCTCAATGGGGCAGTTTTAACTGTTCATGAGATGGATAGCCTGGGGTAAAAAACTGTTCCTGTACCTGACGGTTCTGGTGCTCAGAGCTCTGAAGTGTCGGCCAGAAGGCAACAGTTCAAAAAGGTAGTGGGCAGGGTGAGTGGGGTCCAGAGTGATTTTTCCAGCCTTTTTCCTCACTCTGGAAGTGTATAGTTCTTGAAGGGGGGGCAGGGGGCAACCAATAATCCTCTCAGCAGTCCGAAATGTCCTTTGAAGTCTTCTGATGTCTGATTTCGTAGCTGAACCAAACCAGACAGTTATAGAAGTGCAGAGGACAGACTCAGTGACCGCTGAGTAGAACTGTATCAGCAGCGCCTGTGGCAGGTTGAATTTCCTCAACTGGCAAAGGAAGTACAACCTCTGCTGGGCCTTTTTCGCAATGGAATCAATGTGGGTCTCCCACTTCAGGTCCTGTGAGATGGTAGTGCCCAGGAACCTGAATGACTCCACTGCTTCCACAGTACTGTTTAGAATGGTGAGGCATTACGTCTGTCGTGTTTCAACACTATGAATGAATCTCATGATTTGAGGTTAACTGGACATCGCCTGTGTGATCATGACTGGAAGATATTCAGAGTTATAATGTGCTATTTTCATGTTGATATGATAATGTTCTACGATTAAACATTTAAAAATGCTTTTTACATTATGTTTGTGAGGTAATAGTTCGATCTGTTGTTTTTGCCAATTTAAGTCAATTACAAGGTCTGTGTTAAATATGTAAAGATATTTTTAGTATCAGCTCCAGTTTTTTATCTATATGTTGGTATGCATTCAACAAACTGTAGGAAAAAAGATAGATCTGCTGTGTTCTTAGAACACTTAACACTTACTTAAGTTAATTTTTATACATGAAAATGTACATACGTTATTGAAAGTCATTATAATTATTATAAGACTATTACTGTCTTTTGATAAAAGTCATGTTCAGCAGCTCACAAACTGTAGGGAAATGATAGATTTTCTTTGTTCGTATAATGCTTAAAACCTCTACTAAAGTCTATTTGTAGGTCTGTAGACATTCAAATTTTAAAGGATTATAAATTATTTTCTTTTGATCGTTGATTCAGTGACTAACTAATTTCACACAAGACACTCGTTTGTCACCACCTTCTGGCATCACCAGAAATGGTCACTGAATCATTAAAAGGATCTGAACGAATTTTGGTGAACGTAGTCATAACACTCAAGCCACTTGGAAAATTTAAATGAATGAATGAATGAATGAATGAATTAACGTTACATTTATATAGTGCTTTTCTGACACTCAAAGCACTTTACACAGTGAACAGGGGCTCTCCTCACCAGTGTGCAGCATCCACCTGGATGATGCGACAGCAGCCATAGTGCGCCAGTACGCTCACCACACACAAGCTATTGGTGGAGAGTAGAGAGGAGAGAGTAGAGTGAAAGAGCCAATTAATGGATGGGGATTATTAGGAAGCCATGATTGATAAGGGCCAATGGGGGAAATTTAGCCAGGACACCGGGGTTACATCCCTACTCTTTTTCGAGAAGTGTCCTGGGATTTTTAATGACCACAAAGAGTCAGGACCTCGGTTTAACGTCTCATGTCATGTGTGAAACAGAAGCAAGTGCTCCACATGATGGCCTTTATTTTTGCAGCTAATTTAGCTAAATTTGGCAATTATTTTGCAATACTTGAATCTTTGAAATGCTACAAATATTAAAAGTAAATAATATGTATATATCAATTTAATATTTATATCATACTTGTATATTAGTATATACTGTAATATATTAATACTGCACTGAAAGTGTTGGGTCTGTGCAAGCCACCTACTTACAGCTGTGTCCCCCCACTTTTAAAATGACTGCTAAGCCCCTGATATATAGTTGAGAAGATAAGCTTGCATTGCCTTTTGTCTCATAAATGTTCACACCCCTTTCAGAATTTATACAAATATAAGAGATAAAATATTTTTTATTTATTTAGTACTGCTCTTCAGAATCTACATTATAGATATTTACATAAAGTATAGTACGCATATAGTAGTTGTCTTCTTGAGCATCAATGAATATTTGCACCTTGTGTAATAGTTGTGTACAAGTTCCTCAATTGTCCTAAGTGTCAAAAGCTTGAATATATATATATATATATATATATATATATATATATATATATATATATATAGATGTAAAAAAAAATCAAGCTTTTGACACTTAGCACAATTGAGGAACTTGTACACAACTATACATATACACAACTATACAACTACACAATTATGTATATACAGTTGAAGTCAGAAGTTTACGTACACTTAGGTTGAAGTCATTAAAACTAATTTTTTAACCACTCCACAGATTTAATATTAGCAACCTTTAGTTTTGGCAAGTCGTTTAGGGCATCTATTTTGTGCATGACACAAGTAATTTTTCCAACAATTGTTTACAGACAGATTGTTTCACTTTTAATTGACTATATCACAATTCCAGTGCATCAGAAGTTTACATAAACATAGTTAATGGTGCCTTTAAGCAGCTTGGAAAATTCCAGAAAATGATGTCAAGCCTTTAGACAATTAGACAATTAGCTTCTGATTGGAGGTGCACTGAATTGGAGGTGTACCTGTGGATGTATTTTAAGGCCTACCTTCAAATTCAGTGCCTCTTTGCTTGACATCATGGGAAAATCAAAAGAAATCAGCCAAGACCTCAGAAATTTTTTATTTGGACCTCCACAAGTCTGGTTCATCCTTGGGAGCAATTTCCAAATGCCTGAAGGTACCACGTTCATCTGTACAAACAATAGTACGCAAGTATAAACACCACGGGACCACACAGCCATCATACCGCTCAGGAAGGAGACGCATTCTGTCTCCTAGAGATGAACGTAGTTTGGTGTGAAAAGTGCAAATCAATCCCAGAACAACAGCAATGGACCTTGTGAAGATGCTGGAGGAAACAGGCAGACAAGTATCTATATCCACAGTAAAATGAGTCCTATATCGACTCCAAAACCACCATAAAAAAGCCAGACTACAGTTTGTAAGTGCACATGGGGACGAAGATCTTACTTTTTGGAGAAATTTCCTCTGGTCTGATGAAACGAAAGTGGAACTTTTTGGCCATAATGAACATCATTATGTTTGGAGGAAAAAGGGTGAGGGCTTGCAAGCCAAAGAACACCATCTCAACCATGAAGCATTGCTGCAGGAGGGACTGGTGCACCTCACAAAATAGATAGCATCTTGAGGAAGGAAAATGATGTGGATATATTGAAGCAACATCTCAAGACATCAGCCATGAAGTTAAAGCTCGGTCGCAAATTGGTCTTCCAAATGGACAATGACCCCAAGCATACCTCCAAAGTTGTGGCAAAATGGCTTAAGGACAACAAAGTACATCACAAAGCCGTGACCTCAATCTGATAGAAAATTTGTGGGCAGAACTGAAAAATCATGTGCAAGCAAGGAGACCTACAAACCTGGCTTGTGGAAGGCTTCCCAAAACGTTTGACTCAAGTTAAACAACTTAAAGTCAATGCTACCAAATACTATCAAACTGTATGTAAACTTCTGACCCACTGGGAATGTGATGAAAGAAATAAAAACTGAAATAAATAATTCTCTCTACTATTATTCTGACATTTCACATTCTTAAAATAAAGTAGTGATCCTAACTGACCTAAGACAGGGAATGTTTTCTACGATTAAATGTCAGGAATTGTGAAAAACTGAGTTTAAATGTATTTGGCTAAGGTGTATGTAAACTTCTAACTTCAACTGTATGTATATATACAGTGTATATATATATATATATATATATAATTATTTTTTTAATTGTTTTAAAATATTGCCTTAGTCTTTCTTTACTGTTACCGGATGGCCCCAGACACAGAGACTACAAGAGTGAAAATTTAATGAAATCCCAGATGCAGTTTATTGTGCTACTCCAATCCCAGTCAGTAATTACCAGAAGAAGAAAAAAGTGGTACACAATACGGGACTTTTAATTATAAAGAAGCCTGAAATAAACATTGGACTCTTATTTTGAAATGTCTGCGCTTCCAGTTGTGAACACACTGACGGATGATTAGCTGAGAAAGTGAATCTGAATCAAACTGCTAACCTAAGCTGCTGAGTTCAAACCCTCAGTTCTTTTCGGGTGATTCATGAAAAGATCCGGTTCAAAAGAGTAATTTGTTCACGACTCTCTCGCGCTGGGTTTGTTGTTGCGTGCGGTGCAGCGAGCTCGTCAGAAACAGAATGGGTGAAAAGCGGCGCAAGACACACTGGTGCATGCTCTAAAAATATAGTCAATAACTCACAAGATGATATCTGAAGAAACCGCATATGAACGCACATAACCCGACTGTCGCCAGTGGTGACTAGATTTTAAATCAAAATCAATTATATTTAGTCGCAGTCTGGAGCCCTGTAAATACCTCACTCAAACGCATCCTATTTATACATGAGATTCATCAATATATCCACAACATTTATGGAACGACTTACATCTGCACAATGAAATGAATGAACATGTGAACTTGAATTAAATTATGTGCTAGTCAGAAAAATCTTAATTTGCGTTGCGTAACTTGTGTTGTGAATACACTGTTTCCATAAGAAACACGCTACATGCAATGTAATATTCTTTCACTGAAAATTAATAAGGCTCTAAAGCATGTAGACTTCAGAATACAGTAGGCTAACTTCTTAAAATTAGCCAATATTTCAGTCTATTCATTGTTTTTTCAGGAGCTCAGGTTTTTCACAACATGGACAGTAGGCCTATGCACATTTATACTGCATGTTTGACAAGTTTACATTAGAAAATGTTTATAAAATTATTTCTTTCTAAATATTTGAATATTTCATTAAAGTTTAGACTGTTACAGTTTGACACTTTTTTGTCCATTTTGCATGTCATCATCAAGTAAAATATATTCTCATTGACTAAAATGTATGTCATTTTTGTAAAACTGTCTAAAATATATGGATATAACATGACAAAATATTGTCTATTTTTAAAGGACATTTTTGTCAAAAGACAAACTGTGCCTGAAATGAAAAACTGAAAAAATTAACACGGCAGACTAAAGGCCTAATAACACTGTAAACTAAAAACATAAAACGAGCAATAATGGGGATAAAATATACTTTATTAAACATGAAAATAATGTGTACAAGAAGTCAATTTCAGAATTCATGCATATTAGTAAACATGCACAGTAAAACACACAAGTAATGTTCGATTCATAAAAGCACGACAACCCTACCAGACAACATACTGTATCCAATTCCAAGCATTATAGCAGGTTAACAACTTCGCCAAACGGATAATATGTAAACATCCATCCAGACTGCAGCGATGCTGTGATCTGCATGATTATGACGACTGTACTGAACAGCGTCCTCAGCCGGAACACGTGACACGGAACACTTCTTTCCTGTGTTTACGGACATGATGTCATGACGCAAAGGGGAACAACATAAGTCAGTGATTTCACGCCAAATTCGACCCGACAGCTCAAAATACAAATTATTTTTATAGGCTTACCGAAATGAATCTGGGTAAGGTAAGGGCATTGTTTTGAAAACTGATTGTTTATGTACTTAATCAATAATGGCAATTTGTTCATTTGTAACCAAAAAAAAAAAAAAAACGTACATAGTGCAGCTTTAAGATCAATCTACAGCATTTTTGGCATAATGTGGATTATTATATAAATTAATCTCAACTTTCCCCTCCTTTTCTTAAAAAAAGAAGAAGCAAAAATCGTAGTTTCAGTGAGGAACTTACATTAACTTAATAAAGTAAACCCGTTAATTTAATATTTCACCGTGAAAACGTCAATTTAAACAACTTTACAGCTCACTTAATAAAGTGTTTTAACAGAAGAATAAATGTAAGTGCTTTTTTAAAATTATACGCTTCTCATTTTTGCCTTTAAACCCTCCAGAAATTGGCCCCCATTCACTTCCATCGTAAGTGCCTCACTGTAACCTCAATTTTTGCTTCTATTTTTTATAAAAAGGAGGAATGAGTCGAAATAAATTTTTCTGGTAATCAACATTATTCCACAAACGCTGTCAATTGAGCCTGACTTGTCCATGGCAAAATAATTCATGTGTCTCGCAACATGTTTTTTTTGGGGGGGATTTTTCCCCTTTTTCTCCCAGTTTGGAATGCCCAATTCCCAATGTGCTTTTAAGTCCTCCTGGTCACGTAGTGATTCACCTCAGTCTGGGTGGTGGAGGACGAATCCCAGTTGCCTCTGCGTCTGAGACCGTCAACCCGCGCATCTTATCACGTGACTTGTTGAGCGCATTGCCACAGAGACATAGTGCGTGTGGAGGCTTCATGCCATCCACCGCGGCATCTACGCTCAACACACCACGCACCCCACTGAGAATGAACTACATTATAGCGACCATGAGGAGGTTACCCCATGTAACTCTACCCTCCCTAGCAGCTGGGCCAATTTGGTTGCTTAGGAGACCTGGCTGGAATCACTCAGCACACCCTGGGATTCGAACTAGCGAACTAGCGAACTCCAGGGGTGGTAGCCAGTTTATTTTACCACTGAGCTACCCAGGCCCCCACAACATGTTTTTAACTAGTTATTTTCAATTTGACACAGCATCTGCACAAGACACTGTTAAAAAAATAATTGGGGCAGGGCTATCTGTTTAACAGACAAATGGCTAATGTGGGAGTGGTTTGGAAACCCTTTTTGCAAACGGTTATTATTGTTGTCACACTAAAGGCACAGAAATTACACACTTCACATTTAGGAAAATTAAACAGGGGGCCATTTTAAATGTTTTATTTGATGTTCACTTCCAACATCCACATTTATATTAAAGGTAAATATATATAAAGGTACACTCTCAAGCTTTGCTTGTGTAACTGTATAAACTTAGCATGCAGACCACTAGTGCATGTATTCCCGAAGCGTGTGTATCCCGATCAGATTTTGAGGACGGGGCTGTCCAGCTTCTTTCCACAGACACAAACACCATCTGCTCTGTGTTTTGGGAAAAGGGTTTCATAGCAGCATCATTCACAAACCACAAGCAAATATGGCGAAAGCAGCAGTGCTGCGATCGGATGGAGATGTTTTTTTCCGTTCTCTCTCTCTTGTTTATCAAGCCCCTGTATTTAAGCTTAATATAACTGCAGAGTTTTGCTATGAGAGAACTGTGGTGGGTCGAACGCTGCCAATGTCCCTCCACCCCGTGGGTGGGGCAGAGCGGGGTGGTGGCTAGAGCATGCGGTCGCGAGTGCAGATGTGCAGGGGCTTATTTTGTGGTGTATAAATTGCAGGCTGCCCCATGTGTAACTCATAAAGGGGGAACACAGCAAAGGACAGAAGGGAAAATACAGTGATGAGGTGGCCATCTTCACTTCAAACGCTTTCTCGGACCAAAAAGTGAACGCCCAGACATTTTAAATCTGTCCGTCCTGCTGAAGGGGATCAAGGATCTTGGATGAGAAACGAATGTGAGAAACAAACCAGATCAGAAGAGTCCGCCATCTTTGATTTGATGAATGACTTTGAATATTATACCACTGTGCAAAGTTTCTGTGATGTTTCATCTGCTAAAATTAAAGACACCTTGCAATCAAAATTGACCTTATTTAAGGTGTCATTTTGTTCTGTTAAAATACTTTCTCCAACCCTTAATATGCAAAGACAACTATAAGTAAGCTATTTGTTGGTTGAATTCGTGGAAAGTGTAAAAACTGCGGCTCTGTCAAAACATTATTCTGTTTTTGTCTGAGCATCCTGACCAGCTTAACCAATGGCGTGAGTTTGGGGCGGGTCTATCTGTTTAACATGTAGTATCCGGCAAACCTTTATTTTTCAGTGTTTTTACACTTCCGTTGGTGGAATGTTTTCTATAAGGGTGTAAATTAAAAACCTTAAAGCATGCTAGATATAACTGTTGTAACATCCTGCAGGATTTGAGACTGTTTAGCTGGAAACGCAAGATCAACAATTAGTTATTTGCTGACATGTTACTTTGTCAGGCTGTGTCGACATCCACGAAAAGGTGTGAAGGTGTCGTTATTCAACGACAGGCAAAATAGATAGTTTGTTAGGCCATTTCAGCAGAAATTGCACCACAATCCAAAACCAAGCACTTACAAGCAATGCTCAAATTATATATTGGTGTACTTTCTGTATGTCCCACACCTCTTTCTCTATGAAAACTAAAAATTTCACACTCAAAATGTTCAATTATTATTATATCACTTTGGTACGATATGAAAAAAAAGAAAAAAGAAAGAAAAAGTACAAAACTGTGTAACTTCTACCTTGTAAATTAGCTATTAATCCCATGAATCATCGAATGAGGTAATTGCATCCAAAAATATGGTAAAATATAAATCTATTGATTTTAAGTTATTGAACATGACTCATTGATTGTACAAAGTTATATATGCCACAATGATATATATTTGAGGTTTATTGTAAAATATGTACAATTATGCAAATAAATAAGCCGTTTGAGGGCACGAGACTGACTCAAATATGTAATTCGCAATGTCTCATTGGGGTGGGCGGTCACTGGTGAGATCTTCTCTGATTGGTGGATCTCTTGCCAGGATTATAGGTAGTGTAGTTCTTCAACAGGAATTCTGCAATTAAATATGGTTAAAAAATATGTTGGAATCACATTGGCTTGTGGCCTACACAAAAGCATATACCATCCCTTAACAACCTCGGAGCTCGTAGTAGGTCTGTCTTGAGAGTTCGATATGTTATTGTTAAAAATCAGTTTATGTGGAGAAAATAAATGGATTTATTTATGTTTCTTTTGCTTTGTTTTTACTTCCGGAACTCTAATGTTCTTCTCTCTACATCATCATTATATTAAAATATCACTCTTTCTAAGCTGAATTTTCTTGCCTGTTTTTGACCAGCCTGTTCAAGATCCTCTCTATGGGGAAGTGGATGCTCACATGTGTTAACAAAAGATAACATTTGTGTCAATCCCTGGCTTCTCACATGTCAGAAATAACATACAGTAAAAAAAAAAAGTGTTGGATCCTTTTTTTTCACAGGCACCTTATAGCTGGTGGTAGAGTTTCAATTCAGTTTCCTTGTTGGCAGTAGGCCTTCTTATTTTCATTATTTGGTGTAGTATGTTTTTTTGATCCAATAAGTCCATTTTTTGTTTTTTTCATCAAAAAAATAAAAAAAATAACGTACTGCAGCAAGCAAATTAATTAAAAACTAGAAAAATAAATGTAGTCGAGACAAACTTTTAATTTTACAATGTTTTGAAAGTTGATAAAGCTAGGGCTTTGTTGGAATATTGGGAAAAAAATGCTTTTTTTATATTTAAAAAAGTATGAATATATTAATAAGTAAAATATATAACTTGGTCTCCTAACACTCACTACCACTAGTTAGGTTCCTCAAAGATAATGTCTTGTTTATGTGGCTTTTGCAAAAGCCTACTGAACTCTTTGTCATGAGAAAGGATTGAGCTCTCACTGTATTTAGTCCTCTGCAAGCTTTGCATTTATTGTATTAGCGTGAATAACAAACGAAAAATGAAACATAGCACATAGAACACTGTGAAGAACTTTGCCAAGTTTGGTAAATGTAGCTTGAAAGCTCTAGTAGGATTCACAATTGAAATATTTGGGATTTTGAAAAAGGACCAAACCCAAGTTTGTACAATAACAGTATGTCAAGCCAACGTAATTGTCAATCTTGAATCTTGAGAAACACTTGATTTGAACATTAAGACTTGTCTGAGAAAACAAAGATAGATAGAAAATAACTTTAACATGTTTATCACCTTGCCAGCCTGATAAGCGCCACCCCTTTCCACAGAGTTGTACCCACACCTCTTGCCTTCCGCTTTCTCACACTCTCTCTCAACCACAGGGCCTTCACTGGCACGAAAACAAATTTCTCCTCAAATTCTCTCTTTAAACTCAACATTTATTAACGACAAAAGTGCTCTGGCTATGTGTTTTTCCATTGGTGCTTTTTAATGTGGCGCTTTTAATAATAAAGAACATCAAGTATGATCACCCCAAAGGACGTTACATTGACTTTATTTGGAAAAAAACCTCAAATTGTTTAGGTGTTTACACTCTAGATTTTGAGTTTCATTCAATGCAATTCATAACCATGCAAATGTGAAAAAACAAGAACACAAGTGTATGCGTAAGAGTTTCATTTTTTGCTGCATGTCAAGTGGGGCAAACTCTGACCTTCAAAATTGTAGAGCGAAAAAGCATTTAAATGTCAATATTGACTTCTTGGCTCAATACATGGAATACAAACTTCAAAGAGGCATAGTCAGGGTATTAATATAAATTAATATATTATTTGTTATTCAAAATTTGTTTATTCAAAATAGAATCCTTAGAGCATGACAACTGTTGCGAGGTTCGAAGTAATTTTGCACGTTTAAAGTCCTTCAGAGGATGCAAATGATATGATATTGACATGTCAACTACTTATTTATCTGTTGTTCATTTATTTACTTGATGATATTTTTAATATATATATTTTTATTGCTTTTTTCAGGTTGTTCGAACAATTTACAGGCTTCCTTCGTCAAAGATGTCAAATGAATGATTGTCAGATCGCCGCACAAATGATCTGCATTGAAATTCACAATTCTGACTTTAATTTACCAAATTGTCTCCTAACACCCACTAACCCATGTTAGGTTCCTTAAAGACTATGTCTGTCGGGTTTACGTGGCTTTTACAGAGCAGGCCAATGGAACTCTTTCTCGTGAGAAAGGACTGAGCTCTCACTGTTAGTTCTCTGTGCTTTTATGGTATGTGTATATAATCAGACTTTGACTTTGACTCATGTAAAACAAAAGTCACTATTTTGAGGAATAAGGACTAATATAATAATACATTAAACTCTAGCACACTTGACTAGCACAATTCTTAATGGTGATTAATTTCTTCACAGATGTTTTGCGCTCTGAAATTCAGCTAGGAGTGACAGTAGTGTTTTGTTAATAAAAATAATAATAATAAAAAAGCATCAAATGTACGTGTGCAAAGATAACATGATATTTCCCAGAAACTTATTGACTTCACCTACACCTTCACAACTTGAGAGTTTCATAATTTGAAAAAATTCAAGACGTAACTTGAAAAAGACAAGTATGCAATCATAAAGACCTCGCTATTCAATGCTAAAATGCTGTGCTAGCTCACATACAGCTCAGTTAGCATTCCTTTACACATCCCATAGAATCAAAATTGGAGTTTTGTAGCTTTTAGTCAATATCTGTTAGCATATAGCCATCTATATGCTAGAATACTCCTAAAATGTGGACAAAATGACCTCTTAGCAGATACTATATACACATTTAAATACTACTGTCTTTTCCCAGAAAAATGGACCAAAAATATTGATGACACATCCTACTTCAGCCAGTTATGGTTCATGGCTCTAATGTAAATTGGCTATTTTATAAAAAATGGACGTGCCCTTCGATATATCCTGCCCCAACTTACTGTTTTAATAGGGAAAACTTCAACACAGGAAAAAAAATCTGCACTCGTCAAGCCATTACATGAGGTCTTTGAGGATGTTTAGGTACATTTTTAATGGAAAAAAGATAGAAGTTAAGCTCAATCAGCAGCATTTGTAGCATAATGTTGATTACTACAAAAATGTATTTAGACCCATGCCTTGTTTATTAAAAAGATCAGGGATATTGAGAGAAGGGTTTGATCAGGATAAAATTAACCATGGTTTTACTGTAGTAATATTGTAGTAACCATGTTTTTTGGGAGAAGCCATAGTTTTGATGCAGCTAACCAAGGTGTTACTACAGTAATATGTTGTTAATATAGTAACCATGTTTAATTTTGTGTTTACTATGATTTTACTACAAAATGCCATGGTGATATATGGTTACTGTTGTAAAACCATGATTAAAACACTGCAGTGATGCCCCTATACTGTATACTAGTATTTAAACAGGGGTGTAATAGTATGTCCCACTATTTGCACAAGAGTGCAAAAAAGAATAGCATCTAACGCTATTTGCACTTTGTGCAAATAAGATGCTTTTTGTTGCTTTATACACTTGGTGCAAATAGCCTCTGCAAAAAAAACCCCAAAAAAGTGGTACTAATAAGGCACTTACAATGGAAGTATATGAGGCCAGTCCATAAACGCTAAAATACACACAGTTTCAAAAGTATAGCCACAAGATTCAAACATTATACTGTACGTGTTAACCTGATTTTTGTGTGAAAAAAATGCTTTGTAAAATTATTTCCAATTCCGGGATTATTTATGATATAACTTTGCACAGATATGGTTAGTAAATGATTGTATCACACTAAAA
This sequence comes from Myxocyprinus asiaticus, assembly GCF_019703515.2. Classification (NCBI taxonomy): domain Eukaryota; kingdom Metazoa; phylum Chordata; class Actinopteri; order Cypriniformes; family Catostomidae; genus Myxocyprinus; species Myxocyprinus asiaticus. The sequence goes on along the minus strand of NC_059364.1, from coordinate 6,110,683 downwards.
TTGTGCTAACAAAGTTTTCGGCTTGTGGATATACTTTTGGAACAGTATTTTAATGTTTATGGACTGGAACCATTCACTTCCATTGTAAGTGCCTTTCTGTAAATATGTTTTTCGCTTTTTTTTTTCTTTTTTTTAATAAAAAGGGGACGAGTCGAAATAGGTTTTTATGGAAATTAACATTATGCCACAAATGCTGTTGATTGAGAATATGATTTTTTGCAAATTTATTCGAGTAAATCTGGTCTGATTTTGTTAATAGTGACCTTCCTCAGCTAATGAATCTGCTTTGTCTTCATAGAGGACAAAATGGCCAATGAAATGATTGCAAAAATAGCATCACAACTATGACCTCCTCTATGTAAGGGATGACTCATCAGCACTGCTGACGGGGTAAAACGACATTAATGTGGGGTTACAGAGTTCCACTGGCAGACTCCAATGTGTGGGAGCGCTGAAAGCCGCGGACTCCACCTCAAGATTCACCATCTTTCTTTCCTCAAACCAGACCAGATCACACCAGATCTGGGCCAGAGCATGGTCGACCAAAAACCCAACCACCAACCTCTCAGAAGTCTCTATTTGTTCTCTATTATATCTCACTGCAGTCTAGGAGAAACACTTGAGATATTAAAGTAATCTCATTTGTGATTTTTTGACAAATTTTGCACTTCTGAAAACCATTGCAACTAACTGATTTTACATACCTCAAATGCATTTATTTGCCTTTCTTTGCTGGCATTGGTGTGTGTGGTTGGCAGTGCATTAATAATTTTGCTTGTGTGTTTATGCAGAAATGCATTTGTGTTTATCATGTGCGTGTATGTGCAAGTGTGCATGGCTGTGTGTGTGTCTACGTATGGGTTTAGTGTTTGTGTCTGTGTGTGTGTGTGTGTGTGTGTGTGTGTGTGTGTGTGTGTGTATTAGACCTGTTGATTTCCTGTGGTGCAGACAGAGGTTTGAAAGTGCCAGACAAAAAGAAGAGCTCAGATCTTGGGACAGGAAGTTGAGATGTTGTTCTCACTGAATATGGAGAGACATCTGCATATAGTGTGTGTGCACTCGCACATACTGTATCAGGCTTCCAGGTTAACGATGCATGTATAATAACAAAAAAGTATTAGCACTCTTAAGCCACACTTAAAATGAATTAATCAGAATCAGAATGAGCTTTACTGCCAAGTGTTCTCACACACACAAGGAATTTTGTTTGATGATAGGAGAAACAAGTGCACACAGAACAATACAGTGAGACACAGATTATAAAACAAGCACCACAAATCACTTTGAATTAAAGTCTCTTCCATATGAATACATTAAGTGTATACAGTATGTTTAAACAGAAGACCCAAGTGTGTTCCTTAGAATTAAACATGGAGCCATTTGAACATCAGAAGTTTGATCAATTCTTTAATCATCCATCCATCCATTTGTTCATCATCCATCCATCTATCCATTTGTTCTTCATCCATCCATTCATCCATCATCTATTCATTAATCTGTTCATGATCCATTTGTTCATCAACATCCATCCATTTGTTCTTCATCCATCCATCCATCCATCATCTATTCATTAATCTGTTCATGATCCATTTGTTCATCATCCATCCATCCATTTGTTCATCCATTATCCATTTGTCAATCATCCATCCATATGTTCATTATCCATCCATTTACTATCCATCATCCATCTGTTCATCCATCCATCCATTTGTTCATCATCCATCCATCTATCCATTTGTTCTTCATCCATCCATTCATCCATCATCTATTCATTAATCTGTTCATGATCCATTTGTTCATCAACATCCATCCATTTGTTCTTCATCCATCCATCCATCCATCCATCCATCATCTATTCATTAATCTGTTCATGATCCATTTGTTCATTATCCAACCATTTATCCATTTGTTCATCATCCATCCATCCATTTGTTCATCCATTATCCATTTGTCAATCATCCATCCATATGTTCATTATCCATCCATTTACTATCCATCATCCATCTGTTCATCCATCATCCATTTGTTTATCATCAATCCATCTATCAATTTGTTCATCATCCATCTATCCATCATCTATTTTTCATCATTCATCCATTTGTTCATCATCCATCCATCTGTGCATTTTCCAATTAGTTCAACATCCATCATCAGTTTGTTAATTATCCATCCATTCATTCTTCCATCATCATCCATCCATCATTTATTTGCTCATCATCCATCTGTTCATCCATCAATTTTTAATCAACCATGCATCATCCATCCATTCATTAAAACATATGTTCATAATCCATCATCCTTTTGTTTAACATCCTTCCATACACCATCCATCCATCCATCATCCAGCATCCATCCATCCATTAGCGCATTATCCATCCATTCATCCTTAATCCATGCATCATCCATACATTCATCAATCATCCATTTGTTTAACATCCATCCATCCATCATCCATTCATCCATCCATCCATCCATTTCTTCATCATCCTTCCATCTACCATCCATTCATCTGTTCATTATCCATCCAATCATTTATTATACATTTGTTCATCATCAATCCCTCCATGCATCCATCCATTCATTCATCCATTCATCCTTTTGTTCATCATCCTTCTATTCATCATCCTTTCATCCATTATCATCCATCTGTTTATCCACTATCCATTTGTTCTTCATCCATCCACTCATCCATGTGTTCATCATCCATCAATCCATGTATCCATCCATTCTTCCATTTGTTCATTGTCCATCCCTTCATCCATTTATCATCCATCCATTCATCCATAATCCATTTGTTTATCATCCATTAATCAATCTATTCATCCATCCATCCATTTATCTATTATCCATCCATCCATCCATCATCATCTATTTTCTCATAATCCATCCATTTCTTCATCATCCATCCATCCATTTCTTCATCATCCTTACATAAATCATCCATTCATCCATCCATTTCTTCATCATCCTTCCATAAATCATCCATTCATCATCCTTCCATCTATTATCTATTTGCACATCATCCTTACATCCATTTGTTCATCATCCTTACATCAATCACTTATTTATTCATCCAGTTCTTTAGCTGGCTATTTCTATCCGTTGTTCCATCCACCCATTGGTCCATCTGACCATCCACCCCCCACCCCCCGCCACACACACACACACACACACGCACGTTTGAGTTCTGTTGAACTTCAGTTTTAGGGTGATTATCAGAATGCCATGAGTCACCGCAGCCAGAGAGCATTCTGGGTAGGGATGTGACCACAGGTTGAGAAATTAGTGTTCCATGGCAAAGTGTGTGTAAAATTTTTGTGTTTTTTCCATGGTATAAAGCCTGCATGTGTGTGTTCCATGGTTAAGCGTGCGGCTGGTTTGACCTGCTTTCAGTTGGACCCATCACTCATATAGTTCAGAGATATCCTGTGAATCAGAGAGCGTGTTTGCATGTGTAAAAAAAAGAGATTTATTTAAATCTTATCGATTCCGATTAATATGTCCTTACTTGACATACAGTGGCCTCAAAAAGTATTCAGACACTTAAAAAACTATTAATGTAATTGCATTAGATAACAATATATCTATTAAAGATAGCACACTTTTCATGCAAAATATTTCACAAACAGATGTTTGTTATGTTTTAAAATTATGAAACAATAGATATACTGTTCAAAATGAAGGTAAACGTTTAACATTGGCAAATGTTAGTGGAACATGTCCATAGTTAATGTGATGAACTACATCTGTGGTTCCTCTGCTAGGACGCCTGTGTGAACTTGAGGGGAAGTTAAAAATCATTAAGTAAGAAAAGATCTAGCTTCATGTGTTTACAGATGTTACAGTTTGGTATTTTATCGAATGCAATAAAATGTGTAAAGTTTTAAGTGTAGCTTATCTGTCCAAATATGTTTTGGGGCCACTGTATCTCACTGTATTCCATAAGGAGCCAAAACTCACCAGTCATCAGAGCATGTGTGTGTTTTGTCAATGCCTGTCCAACCTAAACATTTATTTTCATGTTATCTTATTGTATAGGCTAATGTGTGCATGTATGTTGTCTCACATCATCTAATGTGTTTCTCTCTGTGTTTGGTTCATGTGTGTGGTTGTGGCAAGCATTCTGCTCTGTTTTGCACTGTGTAGAGATATGATTGTTTTTGACCCAGTACTGATAAATGCTCTTTCTTTCTCTACATATTTTCTATTCTCTCTGTTTGCTAGATAAAGTTTCCCACACTTTTCTTTGTTACTCTGATGCACTACTGCATATCATCACCGAGCACACAAACACACAAGGCTAAAACTGACATCGGTGCATTATATTTAAAAACGCTGTCTGTTTTAGGCCTGTCCACGGCTGTTGCTTAAATTCATCGGGCTCCCACCCTCCTCTGGGCCCAATGAGAATCTTGAATGATGAATATATGAAACCATACAATAGTGAAATGCTGTCACTACATTTAGTGTATTATTTTTTGCAAAACTTAAAAACGTACTTTAAAGGAATAGTTCAACCAAAAATGAAAATTCTGTTATCCCCTTTCTTCTGTTGAACTCAAAAAGAGATTATTTAATGATAATTTAATCCAGTCCTGTTGGCTGAATTCAATACAATAGCAGTACACAGAGACTTACTTTAAGGTTTAACAAAAGTGTCATAAAAGTAGTCCATGCAACTTGTACATCACATTTCAAATCTTTTGAAGGCACACGATCACTCTGTATGACAAACAGAAAGTAATTTAGGTTGTTTTATTCTCAGATCAAATGAAATCATTGATAAAATATGTAAACAGTGCTTAATCCAATACATCAGTGGCGTCAATGACATAAAACTTAATTGGTTCTTGCGCGTCTCATGATCAAAAGTCATGATGTCATGCGATGTGATGACATGAAAATAAATTAAAAATATAATACTGATATAATATTACTATTCAGGTGGGCTGGGATACAAATACTGTTGAATATATTATGTTATTTTACCCCTGCAATGTTTTATATATACATATTTATATACAGTGCATCCGGAAAGTATTCACAGCGCTTCACTTTTTCCACATTTTGTTATGTTACAGCCTTATCCAGAATGGATTAAATTAATTATTTTCCTCAAAATTCTACAAACAATACCCCATAATGACAACATGAAAGTAGTTTGTTTGAAATCTTTGCAAATTTATTAAAAATAAAAAACAAAAAAAATCACATGTACATAAGTATTCACAGCCTTTGCCATGACACTCAAAATTGAGCTCAGGTGCATCCTGTTTCCACTGATCATCCTTGAGATGTTTCTACAACTTGATTGGAGTCCACCTGTGATAAATTCAGTTGATTGGACATGATTTGGAAAGGCACACACCTGTCTATATAAGGTCCCACAGTTAACAGTGCATGTCAGAGCACAAACCAAGCCATGAAGTCCAAGGAACTGTTTGTAGACCTCCAAGACAGGATTGTATCGAGGCACAGATCTGGGGAAGGGTACAGAAAAATTTCTGCAGCACTGAAGGTCCCAATGAGCACAGTGGCCTCCATCATCTGTAAATGGAAGAAGTTTGGAACCACCAGGACTCTTCCTAGAGCTGGCCCCCCGGCCAAACTGAGCGATCGGGGGAGAAGGGCCTTAGTCAGGGAGGTGACCAAGAACCTGATGGTCACTCTGACAGAGCTCCAGCATTTCTCTGTGGAGAGAGGAGAACCTTCCAGAAGAACAAGCATCTCTGCAGCACTCCACCAATCAGGCCTGTATGCTAGAGTGGCCAGACGGAAGCCACTCCTCAGTAAAAGGCACATGACAGCCCGCCTGGAGGACTCTCAGACCTTGAGAAACAAAATTCTCTGGTCTGATGAAACAAAGATTGAACTCTTTGGCCTGAATGGCAAGCATCATGTCTGGAGGAAACCAGGCACCGCTCATCACCTGGCCAATACCATCCCTACATTGAAGAATGGTGGTGGCAGCATCATGCTGTGGGGATGTTTTTCAGCGGCAGGAACTGGGAGACTAGTCAGGATCGAGGGAAAGATGAATGCAGCAATGTACAGAGACATCCTTGATGAAAACCTGCTCCAGAGCGCTCTGGACCTCAGATTGGGGCGAAGGTTCAAGCACACAGCCAAGATAACAAAGGAGTGGCTACGGGACAACTCTGTGAATGTCCTTGAGTGGCCCAGCCAGAGCCCAGACTTGAACCCGATTGAACATCTCTGGAGAGATCTGAAAATGGCTGTGCACCGACGCTCCCCATCCAACCTGATGGTGCTTGAGAGGTCCTGCAACAAAGAATGGGAGAAACTGCCCAAAAATAGGTGTGCCAAGCTTGTAGCATCATACTCAAAAAGACTTGAGGCTGTAATTGGTGCCAAATGTGCTTCAACAAAGTATTGAGCAAAGGCTGTGAATACTTATGAACATTTGATCTTTTTTTTTTATTTTATTGAATAAATTTGCAAAGATTTCAAACAAACTTCTTTCACATTGTCATTATGGGGTATTGTTTGTAGAATTTTGAGGAAAATAATGAATTTAATCCATTTTGCAATAAGGCTGTAACATAACAAAATGCTGAAAAAGTGAAGCGCTGTGAATACTTTCCGGATGCACTGTGTATGTATATATATATACACACACACACAGAGACAGTAAAGTGTAATGTATAGATTATATAAGACATATTAAACTTACACTGTAAATTACATGTACAAACCAGATAATTACTGTGCATTGTTCACCTTAAATGCATGATAATAATTTGCAAGCCGAAATGTCAGAATCGTGACAGCCCTAATCTGTTGTCTTGTTTTAGAGCATCAGTGAAATAATCACGTAAAAAGATATCAAACAAATGTTTGATTTAAAGATGAGATAGTCACAGCTTTCTGTCTCTTTCTCATGGTGGCAGGTGTTTGCAGGGTTTGTGGTTTTAGTCAAAGCTCTTCTGTGCACACAAATGAAGGAATTGACTTTGTGTGGGCTCGAGTGGGTTTTGCAGAACACACCATGCTGAATTCTGCATCATTTGTGTCACACACAAACCTTTCGTGACAATAGTCTCAGGTCTGGTTTCCGCAACTGCGATATGTGCCTTAGCGTGGGTGTGTGGAAACATCTCTCTTTCTCTCTCTCTATCTCAGTGAGTGTGTGTAAACCTGTCTTTATACAGTAATTGAAGTTTCCACAACTTTTTTTACATATAAAAAGGATAATTCTATGAAATAAAGATCTTTTGTAGGTTGATATGGTAATTTTTAAAGCACATTTCTGATTTTAAACATTCTTTCATATTCAAATTGTGTTTTAAATAAATTGCATTAATAAAAAAAATCAATATATGTGTAACAATGTTCACAGTCAGGGAAAAGGAGGAAGCGGGAGATGGCGAATCCAACTCAAACGGTACATTTTTAATTTTTTTAACTCAATATTTCCTCTTTTCAGCAGAACTACGCATTTCAGCGGACATAAAACAATAGAGTCTTTCTCCAGCTCGTGTCTCGTCACTCTCTGTCGGGACTGGCGTCTGTCTCGCTCTTAAAGCCTGTCTCCACTCTCACTGCAATGACAAACAGCTGTTAGAGACAATCATTGCCAGGTGATGATCCTTACCGTTCTCATCTCCTGATCTCGCTCTCCATTCACAATCCGGCACTTAACTACGCCCCCATCACCACATACCCCCATCGCCGACTCAGGCCGGGGAGCCATCTGGCCTGCCCATTACTCCCCCCCCCACCCCATTTCTGGAAAGAAAGTCCGCAACAGCCATCTGTGCCCCCGGTCTGTGGGCCACCTCGAACTTAAAAGGCTGAAGAGGCAAACACCAATGGGTGATCCGTGTGTTGGGATCCTTCATGTGATGAAGTCACTGGAGCGGTATGTGGTCTGAACAGAGGGTGAAAGCCTGTCCCAGGAGGTTGTACCGAAGGGTGAGGATGGCCAGACACTCCTTCTCAATGGTGCTGTACCTCGCCTCTCTCGAAGAAGGCTTCCGGCTGATGTACAGCACTGGGCGCTCCTCCCCCTCCACCACCTAGGACAACACGGCTCCCAACCCCCTGTCCGACGCATCAGTCTGTACAAAAAAGGGAAAGAAAAATCAGAAGCATGTAACAACTTTCACTTGCATAAAAATTACCACAACTTTCACTTGCATAAAAGCCTGTTGGCATGGCTCCGACCACTGGACCGGGTCTGGGGCTCCCTTTTTAGTGAAATCGGTCAGCAGGCTGGTGACGTCTGAATAATTAGAGACAAACCTCCTATAATAGCCAGCCAGCCACAGGAACTGTCTCACCTCCTTTTGGTCTTGGGTCTCAGGCAGGCCACAACCGCTGCAGTCTTATCAATTTGGGGGCACACCTGCCCGTGACCCAAGTGGGTTTGCCGTGAGTCCCACCAGTCACAGCGACCTTCAGATGCTGCATATGCCGCTGCCAATCATTACTGTATATAATGATGTCATCCAAATAGGCAGGGGCGTAAGCAGAGTGCGGTCTGAGGACTCATTCCATAAGGCTCTGAAATGTAGCCGGGGCCCCAAACAAACCAAGCGGAAGGGTCACAAATTGGTGTAAGCCAAATGGTGTGGAGAAGGACACTGGAGTTTTTCTCACAGGACATTGGAGTTAAGGGGATCTGCCAATAACCCTTCGTTAAATCCAGTGTCGAATAAAAGCAAGCCACACCCAACCGATCAAGCAGTTCGTCAATATGAGGCATTGGGTATGCGTCAAATTTAGACACCGCATTGACATCTCTATAATCCACACAGAACCACACCGAGGCATCGCTCTTCGGAACCAGCACCACCAGGCTGGCCCAGTCACTGTGGGATTATTCTATTACCCCCATTTCTAACATGAACCACTTTTTTTTGTGCTCGGGTAATCGGTAGGGAGGACTGCGTACCACTACCCCTGGGATTGTTTTGATATTGTGTTTTATGAGGTTCGTACGATCGGCAAGGGGCGAGAACACGTCCGAGAATTCTCTTTGCAACAAGGCCACGTCCGTGATTTGCGATGGTGAGATGTGGTCTCTGCAAGTGACCGGGATGCTGTGACTGGCTTTGTAAGTTCACCTCCAGCCCGAGCTCAATCCTCTCCGGTACCACCTCCCTCTGCGGTTTTAAGAGGTTGAGGTGGTAAATCTGGCGTGCTCCGCCCCTATCCGTGCGTTTAACCTCATAATCGACTTCCCCAACTCGCCGTGTGACCTCAAAGGGCCATTGCCACTTTGCGAGCAATTTAGAGCTTGATGTGGATAGTAATACAAGGACTTTATCTCCCTGTGTAAATTCCCCAAGAACGTATTGAATTTCATTTTTGCTGTTTGAAGGTCCCTCCTCCCAATTTTCCCTTACGACATCTAAGATACCACGAGGCTTACGCCCATAAAATAATTCAAATGGGGAGAACCCTGTGGAGACTTGTGGGACCTCTCGCACTGCAAATAACAGGGGTTCAAGCCACTTATCCCAATTCCGAGCATCTTCGTGCACGAACTTATGAATCATGTTTTTCAGGGTTTTATTAAACCGTTCGACCAAGCCGTCTGTTTGCGGGTGGTACATGCTTGTCCGAATCGATTTAATGCCCAATAATTCATACAGCTCGCGTAATGTACATGACATAAAAGTAGTGCCTTGATCAGTGAGGATTTCTTTTGGAATACCCACTCAGGAGAAAATTTTGAAGAGTGCCTCCACAACACTATGTGCTGAGATGTTGCACAAAGGCACTGCTTCTGAATATCGTGTTGCGTAATCCACCAGAACCAACACAAAGCGATGCCCGTGTGCCGTCTTCTCTAATGGCCGAACGAGGTCCATGCCAATTCTATCGAAAGAGACCTCGATCAAAGGAAGCGGGTGAAAAGGCACTCTTGGGGTGGCCAGCGGATTCACCAGCTGACATTCACGGCATGCCGCACACCATGTGCGAACATTCCTGCCAATGCCCAGCCAATAGAATACACCTCCTGAATACGCCGCCATGTTGTCCTCTGCCAACTGGTTTTACAGTCTAATTTGATGTTACAAGCCTAGTGGACTGTTGTGAAACTACAATGTGCTTCTTAAAAACACAATTTAATTCAGATATTTGCACAAATATCCACTTTTCAATTATCATTTGTTTACTATACTACATTATGGTAACAGGGTTGACATTTTAAGATCATCCCCTACTGATAAACATAACAAAACAATAGATAAAGTGATAGTGTCATCACTTGTTTGAGTGTGTTAAGATAAGACTGTCTAGCTGTAGGTGAACTAAGCAAACACTCTGGTGATAAATATTACCTAACATGGAAACGCATTTTGCATTATTTTATTACAATTTAGATTTTTGGCCCTGTGAAAATGGGATCTGTTTATTTGCATATACATAAGTGTCTGTCTCTTGGTGAAACTACACCTGTTGTGATAAGTGAAAACACATGTTATTGTTCCTCATCTTTTCATGTTTTGGTGGGTAATATGAGGAATATGTTGCTAAATTAAAAAAAATTAAAAACAAACAACAACAACAAAAAAAAACATCCAAGATAAACTCATCTCCATTGAGGTACATTTTGTTAGGAAACATGCAAGTCATGACAGTTGTTTTTTTGTTTGTTTTTTTTTAGTTGATGGTTTGTATGTCTTTGATTTGAATTGCATCATTCTTACAATTCGATTGAAACCATGTATTATATAAGTTCCTTATAAAGTTACTGGCCAACTGACATTAAAGATTTAGTTTACTCAAAAATGAAAATGTTGTCATTATTTACTCACCCTAATGTCACTCCAAACCCACTTTCTTCTGTGGAAGACTGTGCTCCACAAAAGGTGAATTTGAAAGTTTCTCAGGGTTTATTTGCCATATAATGAAAATGAACAGTGACAAAAAAAAAAAAAAAAAAAAAAAAAAACCTCTTCTGAAGCCATTCAATCACTTTGTGTGATGAACAGAATGAAATTTAAGTCGTTATTCACTCTTAAGTCAAATCATTAATAAAGCGCTGAGATCAAATATGATGTCAATAACATCAAACCTCATTGGTTAACCCTTAAATGCATGGTACTTTTCCCAAACACTCTTACATATTTGGGTCTTTAGAGACCCGGCACTTATATCTATCAAAAATGGATGTACAAAATGCCCATATAGTGTAAAATTTGCAAAATATTTTCAAGACAATTAGAAAACAATAAAATAAAACATATTTTGATATATTTTTAGGTTTTATTTTTCTTAAATTAAAGAGATAATGCAACAAATCAGGACAAATGTAGAACAGGATTCATTATTTTCACACTGAAATTTCATGAGATGCAACTGGCTGTTAAACATATAATGAGCTACACATAACACATCATCTACACATATGTAATGTAAACTTATGTGTATCTTATGTGTATTTTCACAGGCACTTGTTGAGTCCAAATAGATGTACAACTTACATTATATCAGTAGTACACCAAAATGACAATAGTCATATCATACTTGTCATGTGTTGTCATGTGTTGTACTGGCTATAAGTTTACTTTGATGTTGTTTCTTCATCAAATAGCAAAGTCAATCACTGAAACATCAGTGCTACCTTGAGAAAAAAATAACATGCATATTATGTATGTGTATACACACTGATAATTCACCACTGTTGATAGTTCATTGTTGCACAGAAAGTCAATGTGCAACAAAAACACTCTTACTGTACATACACCGAGTCTCTAGAGACCTTATACACTTTTGGTACTTAAACCATTATAAAAAAGAAAAAAAAAGAAGTTGTTGCAATTTTGGCATTTTTTTGTGTGTCACTATTTATAAGAGATAGATTGAGGAATACAAAAGAGGTGTGGGCACAACTCCAAAAAATGGATGAGGTACAGGGTGTGGAATGAGGTCCAGGATCTCGAAAGACCCGAGGTATGCGTTTAAGGATTAATATTTGACCATATTTGATCTCAGCGCTTTATTAATGATTGATTTGATATTTAAAAAATGACAAAAGCCAATTTATACAGTACTACTTGGATAGTTAGTTTTGGACCCTTTGTGTAACCCTTTATTCAAATCAGTGTGTCTAAATTTGCGTGCGTGTCTCAGTAAATGCGAACGGTGTATGTGAAGTGTTGTAAGAGATGTCAGTATGTTTGTTTAGGTGTGTTAGTTTTGTATGGGGTGTGTTGTCAGTAAATGTGTGAGGTGTGTGTTATTATTATTATTATTATTTTTACATTTGGCAAGAAACATGAATAATGATCAGTGTTACTATTGTATGTCAGTAAGCTGTTGCTGTGTTGTGCATAAAATGGCCAAATCCCATTGAAAATGAGTGACTTTAGGATGCTTTTTTTGGTACTAGAATTTTTTTTTTTTTTCCTGGCACCTGGCACAGAGCAAATTCTTACTGTGTGTGAAGGGGTTTATAGGGATACATAATTTCATGTAATCATCTTGTAGTGTAGTAAAGCAGATAGGTGTGTGTTTATCGTGTAGTAGATTGGACAGGTTTATCAATATAAAGAGAGGTTTGCAGTAGGAGGTTAAAAGGGCCCAGTGCTCCTGTGGGCTCTGTGATTGGGGCCACAGCAGAGGTTTGTGGGCAAAAGTCTCTGCATTATAAAGCTAAGGAAATCAGAGCAAATCAAGTGCATGCACACACTCACACTGCCATAAGAGCAACACTGAGAGAATACTGCAGCAGTTTGGTTTTAATGTGGATTTATGATTCGTTGCTCAAGCGTGCTGTCTGAGACTAATGCTAAAGTGAGTGGAAGAAAGGATCTTCAAGGGTCTCTCAAATAATAGTTGACATGACAGAATCAAGCAATATGTAAAAGACTGTGAAACTTGCTTTTAAAAGTAAATGAACTAATTACAACATAATGACACTCTGACACACTGGTGTCAGGAGCACAACCTCTCCCTCAACATCAGCAAGACAAAGGAGCTTGTGGTGGACTTCAGGAGAAAAGACAGAGAACACAGTCCCATCACCATCAATGGAGCACCGGTGGTGAGAGTCAGCAGCTTCAAGTTCCTCGGGATCCACATCACTGAGGAACTCACATGGTCTGTCCACACTGAGGCCATTGTGAAGAAGGCTCATCAGCGCCTCTTTTTCCAGAGATGGCTGAGGAAGTTTGGAATGAACCGTCACATCCTCACACCAGCACTGCAGAGAGCATCCTGACAGGCTGCATCACTGCCTGGTACGGCAATAGCACCGCCCACAAAAGCAAAGCCCTGCAAAGGTGCAAACTGCCAGACACTCGGAGGATCATCAGAGACTCCAGCCACCCAAGCCATTGGCTGCTCTCACTGCTAACATTAGGCAGGCAGTATCGCAGCATCAGGACCCACACCAGCCGACTTCATGACAGCTTCTTCCCCCAAGCAATCAGACTTTTGAACTCTTGATCTCTCACGATCAATATACATCAGCACTGCACTTTATTAATCTTATTATCTCACACTGGACTGTCTTAAATTATATTTTCTCTTAACAATACACTGGCAACTGACTATCAACTGACAGCCTGAATGTCAATACAGTACAATACAACCTACAGTATATTTTATATATATACTATATATACTATTTTTTATTGTATAATGTGTATTCTATATTGTGTGTATTGTATACTGTACAATATTCTATATTGTGTGTATTGTATACTGTATATTGTATATTATTATTTGTATATTGTGTTGTGTGTAATTATGTGTATATTAGATATGTAAATTGTGATCTGTAAATCTGTTTCTTGTAAATTGGTATATGTCTCATCTATGTCTCATCACTGTCATGACTGCTATGTTGCTCGGAACTGAACCCAAGACTTTCTCCCACTATTGCACTTGTGGATATGGTTGTGTGACAATAAAAGTGAAGTGAAGTGATAATGCTAGTTTTTATGAAAAGTGAAAAAGTGAAAAAATAATTACTAAAGGTAGACCGATATATCGGTTTTACCGATTAATCATTGCCGATTTTTCCATTTTGGAACTTTCAATAATCAGCAAAAATCTGTCGATAGTTGCTGATATTTTTTTCATTATTTCATCATTTCAAAATAAGAGTCCCAGGTGTGTTTCGGGCTTGTTTATAATTAAGTCCCACATTATGCACCAAATCTGATTTTTTTCTGGTTATTATTGGTTTTTTGGCTGAACAAAAATCTACATCTGGGATTTTAGTAATTTTGGACTCTTTGTCTTTGCCCACCATAGTAAAGAAAGAATAATAAAAAACATTTTTGACATTCTATAAATCGATTTTAAAAACTATCGGCCAAATAATCGGTTATCGGTTTCCCACCTCCTTAGTTATCGTTATCGGCATAATCCACTCAGTTGACCTATTATAACTACTTTTACAATATCAGTCATTTGGTATTTAACTAAGCTGTTCAGAACATTCGAATTCATTCAGAGTCACAGGGAAAACATTTTTGACAAATTAGGAATACATTTGTTATATTTTATTATTTGAACTGGTATGGAATATTATTGTGCCTATGGGAACAAATGCACACTTACACATATGCCGCATGCATGGGTCACATGCGCATTCAACCTAATGTGAAGAAATGTACCTTTATTTCAGCGAAATGTGGGTGACATGAGAACAGAAATGCCATGAAAACACTTCTAAACAAACCACTGGTCCCACTATGACTCATATAACCACACACAAGATCTTCTCAAACCATTGTTCCTGTAAAACACTTTAGCTTTTAGAGCAGTAGTTCCCAACCCTGTTCCTGGAGGCCCCCAAACACATTTTGCATATCTCCCTTATCTGACACACGCAGTTCAGGTCTTGGGGTCTATACTAATGAGCTGATAAGTTGAATCAGGTGTGTTTGATTAGGGAGATTTCCAAAATGTGTAGTGTTGGGGGGCCTCCAGGAAAAGGGTTGAGAACCATTGTTTTAGAGCATACATATCTGAAAAGAAAGAAAAATGGCTGGTTTAATATCCTATTGCATCAGCGTTTTGAAGTCATGTGATCATTCATTGCATAAACAGAATGGGAGCCAACTAACTATTACGATTTATATTATGAACTCTACTCACATTAGATAGCTTTGTGTGAAGAACAGACCGGAATTTAAGCTGTTATTCACTGAAAATGATCATGTTACTTAAAAGTAATTAGTAATGTGACTACATTTTCAATGAAGTAATTAGTAAAGTAATCTGATTAAAATTTTTAGAGAAATAATTTGTCAGTTGGAATGGATTACTATTTTTAAGTAACTTACACCAACACTTCCAATCAGACATTTTTGCATCATTTCAAATGTGCTTACCATTTCATGTGGCACTACTGATAGCATGATGTGCGAGCAGCTTCCAAGATGGGTTCTGGTCCTGTGGAAACCAGGAAGTAGTTGCGTTCACATAATCAATGATGAGCGTGATTCGGCGGTCCCTCTAAGATTAAGTTTTTATTACACTAATGGTTTGGTTTGGTTTAGGTTTGGGGTTTCATGGTAGAGTTATATATTTAAGTAATATTGTGATTTTGCTTATATACAGCAGCTCAATGAACAAGTAAATTTTAAAAAATTAGGAAAAACTGAGTACGGTCAAAAAAATGCATTTGTGCATAGAACTACTTTATTACGTGGCGGATCAGAATCTGCAGTTGCTGGTTCAAAACAAATGATGCGTCCAAGCCTCGGTTAGTAATTCAAAAATGTCACTTCAGAAATATTATCACGGCTTGTACTGTTTCTAACAAGTTATTGGATAAACAAGGTTGGATGGATGGGTGTGTGTGTGTGAGAGAGAGAGAGAGACAGAGAGAGACAGAGAGAGAGAGAGACGGAGCGTGTGTGATCACCTGTTGCCACTCCCAAGCATGGAAAAGTAGCGGTCCAAGTGGGGGTAATTCTACCTATTTCACGGTAGCCGGTGCGCAAGAGTCGATCACTATAAAAACTGCAATGTCCTCCATTTTAAACATTGTGTCCACTCCAATGTGGAAAGTCCGATAAGAGGTAAGCGCCTTTAGTGTAATTAATCAGTCTGTTGTGTCTCTCAGCTGAAGTTGTTCGTTTAAAGCTGTTTAAAGCTATTTCCTAGCTTTAGTAGTAGTAATACAAGCGATCATATAGTGCTGTATGTAAACACTGGCTGACGCCGATTTACTTCACGTCACCTAACTGGCTCATATTACACATAAAAATGATCTTTTGCCACCACCTGCTGGCTAACATATGTAATGTCAAATAAATACATGTAAAATAAAAAAAAGACATACCGTAGCTCTTAACACTGCTCTTACAATCTGCACTGCTCTTACACTTTAGTTTAGAATGGCACGAACACAATCGGAGTGATACAAACACAGTGAAGCGTCCGAGTCCTGATGGTGTCAGACCATCAGTGCTCATGAAATGTCTCTCATCCAATCAGATTCGAGGACCGGAACTAACTGTTGTGTGTGTGTGTGTGTGTGTGTGTGTGTGTGTGTGTGTATATATATGTATATACACACACTGGAAGCCAAAAGTTTGGAAATGCTGTGTGCACATTCTTAAAAAAATATTGTTTTGTTCTACAAAATAAATAAAAGCATATGGGTTTAGAACAACATGATGGTGAGTAAATAATGACAGAATGTTCATTTTTGGGTAAACTATTCCTTAACCAGTAAGACTACTATGGTCTACAAGCTTCACCAGAAAGACCATGGTGGTCAACCAGTCTCACCAGATAACTCTGGCTTTACTGGTCCACCAGCCAGACCAGCACCAAACTAGCACTAACCAGCCTCGAGCAGCATGGAAATTTTTGTCTTTTCAGCAGGGGAAGTATAGTTTCCTTTCTCGATTTCAGTTTTATACACACTAAAAAAAACATCGATGAACAACCCATATGTTTTGTTAATGAAAACCGTCTCGGCAGTATTTAATGCTAAAATGATACATTTAATGCAGGTTTACTGGACAGAAATAATGACGAGCCCAGTGATTCATGGAAACTTCTCTCTTCAGTAGAGCTCAAACTCACTCACACATTACTTATTCTTTAGAAATAATCAAAAGAGTAAGTCATCATTTATGAGTTTATTTTTCCAATATGCTAAGAAAACAAGAAAAGCATGCATGCACACATCAACGTCTTAAAACTAGGGATGTCAAAAGTATCAGTCCTTCAGAAACAAGCCGATGCCCCAGTTAAAAAAAAAAAGTACAAATAAGTACAGATTTACTTATTTATTTAATTAAGTAGCTGAGTGCTGTTAGCAAAGATCTGTATATGTTTGGTCAAGCCAGCCAAAACAAAAATATTGGTGTTGCTGTTAATTAGCGTAAACATAACTGTAAACAGTTGTAGGTGATGACAACTTTATACATGCAAATTAGAATGTCCTATGTTTTGAGTCATATTTATTTATTTATTTATGTTTTTACATTTGATTAAACTTTTTATATTTGATGTATTTTTATTCTCATATTTATTTTTACATTCAGAAAATTGATTTTGGTGTTAGATTCCAAAAAACAAACCATGTTTTCCTTCTATTATTAGTTCTCCCTCTAGTATCTTTTTTTTTCTATTGTTCTGATTCGTTCTATTGCTTGTAATTTGTTTCTTTATTTTATTACTGACTGTTTACTTGAATAATTTTTTTTTAATTTTTTTTTTTTAAACGCAACACTTAAAAAGTCTGAATGTCATTGAGTTCACTAACAAAATATCAAAGCAATCTGCATTTGCAAAAAGTGATTTCATCTACAAACAAATAATGCTAGAGCTTTCCTCTTCACCTTCAACTTTACTTTTCTGAGCCAATTTTGCAATTACCTTTAACCAACTGGTGTCATGGTGACTTTCAGTGGTTGTATGAAGTCCCACCTGGTCTCTTGACAAGTCGTAATATTAGTACAAGATCAGTCGACACCATTTGTGGCATAATGTTGATTGCCACAGAAAATAATTTTGACTCATCCCTCCTTTTCATTAAAGCAAAAACTAAAGGTTACAAAGAGGCATTTACACTAGAAGTGAATGGGCCCATTATTTTATTTTACCCTTTACAGATTGACCCCATTCACTTCCATTGTAAGTGTCTCACTGTAACCCAGATTTTTGCTTTTTTGTGTGTGGTAATCAACACTATGCCACAAATGCTGTCGATTGAGTTTAACTTGTATTGAATCCGGAATATTTCTTTAAGTGTCTAAATACTTTCTGAGCCATTGTATGATGCATAAATGACTCCAACTGAATCGATGGAACAAGCAAATAATAAAACAGAGAAAAATCAGAGGAGAGCAAACAGCCAATGAGACAGCTAATGTCTGATGCCCATATGATCATAAAGTTGAAATGGAGAGGGTCTTTATCACATCTGTCTCACTTCCTGTTTTTGCAAGGCGCAGACAGATTTCACAGATGATCTTGCAAAAATTTGAGAAAAAACAATACACGTTTTATAAGATCTTCAGACAGCGTGTGTGAGTGTCGTAGCAGAAGTGAAAAACAGTTTACCGTTGCAATAGTGCAGTTTCCGGTCTGTATGGGGGAAACTAAGAGCGTCTGGCTGCCTGACTGTCACGCAAAGGCAGCGCTAAGCATCATAGCACCATTGGGCCCACAGACACAGAAACAGGAAGTGAGCAGGCGACAGAGGAAGTTGTTGGTTTTTTGATGGCCATTGCCGTGGTTTTGAGACTTCTCTCACAGAGGGGGGTGGCAGTCAGATGTTTGGCGTGGGAAAGGTCTTTTTTCTATTCAAAACAAATTTATTTTTAATTTTTTAATTTAAAAATAAACAGACATTGCCCCCCGTATTATCTTCCCCCCACAGTAAGTTTGGTTCCTTTAAAACATTATCATTTACAGTTAATGTCTGGCCCTAAATTCTGTAAAACTAAGCAGATGTCTAGAATGGCAGTCGAACACTATACACACTAAATTTGTATTAACAGACAGTATATACTAAGAAATTTGGCTTTTAGGTATTTACAGGTGAAAAACATGAGCATTTTATAGATTTTCAGACTTACATGAATAGTTCAATCGCAGTACATAGCGCCTTTGGCTCTGTGGTGCTTTTGGCTCTGTTTGTTGGGGGCCCGTCCAGCCCGACACCACAACGTTGGCTCAATTAATGGTATGATTTGGGGCTATCTGTTTGTACATCCAATGAAAAACAGGCAGATTTTTCTGTTATATTTTTGCAGTTCCGTTTAGTGATGATAGTGGCTCAGAATTCACATGCTTTAGCTTTCAAAATGGACCATTCTGAAGCCATTCAATGGTTTTGGTGTCAAAGAAACCACCACTGAAGTTATTTTGCAGAGAAAATCTTGACTTCTGTTGCTCATTCGCAGTGGTGTGGGTTGACATAAGCTCTAGCATTATTTTTAGCGCTTTAGCGCACTTTTTGTAATTCATCCACGACAGATGAACGCAAGTGTCATTCTGTGCGTGTACAGTTTCAGCGGTTAAACCATAAGGATAAATACTATAATAACAGTGAAACTGGCATCTTTACCACCAGTGTTCTTACCTAGCTACAGTGATAAACAGCTGCTGCTAATACCAGAAACTATTTAACAGAGACAGGTGTAACGGGAGCCAGCTGATAGATAGCTGTGCAATGTGTATAAACCTCACTCTCCTGACATCAAGAGGTGAACTAGTGACTGACCCTAGAGGTTGTAGCCTTTAGCCTCCTTGTTAGCTCACCCGCTTCCCATGCCGGAGACACCAGTTCAAGTCCTGTATAGAGCGGGTAGAACAGGAGCGTCACACAGGCCACTTGTATTAAAATAAATGGGAGAAATTAGAACAACAAACTGTCAATGGATGTAGAAAGGAAGTCCAGCATTACAGGTAACATTTTTTTTTTTTTTTTAGCTTAATCTGAAGCAAAGAAGCACAATTTATTATTCCAGTGTTGTCAGATTTTAACGCTGATTTGAAATATATTCTTTGATCATAATCTTGACCAACCATATTGGAGATTTTGGTATTTCCCCATTCAAGTAGATAGGAGCTGATCTTGTATGCCGCTTGTTTACATAGAAAAATAGCTGCCCTGGAGCATTCCAAAGATGCCGCCGAGTGGACTGACTTGCTAGAAAGACTTTGGTGGTACTCAAGTTGATGACAAAAATGTACCGTGGGTACAATTTGAAAAGAAACCTGGCGGGGAGGTGGTTGAAACTGAATCAAGCAATCAAATCAAGAGTAAAAACAGCCAAAATGTAGACGATATTAAATCAAACATACCATAAATTAACAGATTAAAAATCAAAATGGTAATTTTTCAAATCATGCATGAAACAGAATAACCAAACCACAATTTTGTTTTTACAAAACTTAAGAAACCATAATTCCCACCTCAGACCAGTCACCTTCCTGCCCTGTGATACCACATTTCACGCTCAGCAGGACAAACCATGGCTGGGCTAAATTTGAATATTAGTTATGACTCCTACATGAAACCAAAACAGGGCAAACCCTTATTGCAGTTTCTTACAGTGTAGTTTTATGCTATGAGATACCACTAGTGTCTCTTTGAGATAAATAACTTCAAAATGAGTTTCTGTTGTAGCCGATCACAGAACCGCTGACTCGCGCTGGAAAATCCTGCTTAAAAATTTCCATCTTCACTTCCTTTCACTATACTCAGGGAGCTGATGATGATTTAACATTCCTAATTAGAAACAGACTGATATATCAGCTGATATATATTATTTGTATAGCAACTTTTAAAACAGTGTTTACAAAGTGCAATTTTCACATACATAGAAAAATATAGTTCAAAAATAAAAATGAGAAAATAAAAAACAATTAAAAGAATAAAATACATTTTATAAATTGTATTTATGTAAAATTAATGTAAATAAATGTAAGTGAATTTAAGGTTGATATTGTGTAAAAAAAAAAAAAAAAAAATCAGAAATTTTGTGTACATCTTACATTATGCGTGTTCTAACTATTCAGTTCAAATATGAAATATCAAGACTCATCGTGCCAATTTGACATCAATTACATCAAACCCGGCCTCTTGATGCAGTGCACAATTTGTATGGACTACTTTTATAGTGCTTTTTGGTCATTTTTGGAGCACACGACAGTGCTTCTTTTTTAAAAAAAAATATTATTAAATGTGATTTTAGAAGTTTCGGCTATTCAAGTCTTCACACCATAGGTGAGGTCATGACTAGGTGTGTTGTTTTCAGTCAGACAGCACTGAGAAATCTGTACTGTAATTTCACAAGTGGTAAGAGAGTATCAGTGATATCACCCACAATTACCTGATCCCAGCTGCATGAATCCACAGTTGCCACAGGCAAATAAGAGCCTGTGGTGGCCTGTCGACAGATTCAAGACCATGTAGTGGCTGCAGTCGGGTTCTTAAAAGCCACTCTCCTCTCCGCTATTTCATTTGAGGAAGAAAGAAAGGCCCTTACTTCATCGTTTGTGATGAGGTTTCAGTGAGTTTACAGAGATGTGGAAAGCCTGCTGTTGGTGAGGGTTACTGCCACAAACCAAGGTGAAGCAGGTTCTCATGTACTTAGAGATAAGAGTAACAGGGATTGCATTTGCTAACCATAAAAGACTTATGATAAAACATAAAAACAACCACTAAACATGAAGAAAGTGAGTGTAGAGCTGGTTTGGGCCCCACCCTTTCCTTTACCAGCCACCCATCAAACTTAAGGCTCCATCAGTTCTCTTTAGGTTTGGGTACCGAGAACCCATTTTTTTTTTTTTATTCCGGAATCTAATGATATTCGATTAACGGTTCTCAAACATGCATTCTTCCACCGATGCAGATTGAACGCTGTGCTAAAATACTCTGACAGTGTTTCCTGTGCTACCATTCAACGGCACTGCAACATGTGTGAAACGTACACTGCAATCAGCGTAGTCTGATTCCTGAACAAATTACACTTATGAGTCGGTTCTTTTGAATCTGCACAGCGAAACATACAGCGCAACCTCCCCAACGAATGACTCTCATCAACAGCCTCTTTTTAGTGAATCAAAAACTTCCAGAACGAAGTCATTCATTTCGTCATGTATGACTCAAAATGAACCAATAATCATTACTGTGTAATGGGAACTTTGGGTTAATGAGACTTAAATCAAAGTAATTACTGGATGGTTATTTATATGACAATGTGTTGTTAGAGATATTCGTTACATGTTTTGTTGTAATCATTGGTATTTTTCATGTAAACAAGCGGCATACAAGATCAGCTCCTATCTACTTGAATGGGGAAATACCAAAATCTCCAATATGGTTGGTCAAGATTATGATCAAAGAATATATTTCAAATCAGCGTTAAAATCTGACAACACTGGAATAATAAATTGTGCTTCTTTGCTTCAGATTAAGCTAAAAAAAAAAAAATGTTACCTGTAATGCTGGACTTCCTTTCTACATCCATTGACAGTTTGTTGTTCTAATTTCTCCCATTTATTTTAATACAAGTGGCCTGTGTGACGCTCCTGTTCTACCCGCTCTATACGGGACTTGAACTGGTGTCTCTGGCATGGGAAGCGGGTGAGCTAACAAGGAGGCTAAAGGCTACAACCTCTAGGGTCAGTCACTAGTTCACCTCTTGATGTCAGGAGAGTGAGGTTTATACACATTGCACAGCTATCTATCAGCTGGCTCCCGTTACACCTGTCTCTGTTAAATAGTTTCTGAAAAATCTATGTATGTGTATATATATATATATGAATAAGAAATCTTGTGAGTCTGTGTAAACACCTTTTGCAAGAAAATCCAAGAGCAAAAAATCCAATATTAATTGCATTTATTATTTCATAAAAATGTCTTCCTCAAAAGTACTAAAAGAATCATTAACAGAACCATTAAAGCTGAAGTTTGTAATTTCTGTGCCAGTAGCGCCACAGAACGGTACTGTAAAAACAGCTTTCCGAATATGCATCGTAAGCCTATGTAGATTACAGAAACCATTGGCGCCAATGGTCTCTACGATCAACTTAAGCTTGCGATGCTTTTGGGAAACACTGCCCAGATCTGATTGGTTGAGTCAATGTTGTTATGTTTTACAGCACCAGAAATACAGAAAAAAGTTACCAACGAATTACTTATAATTGTTTCTGCATACAGTATAAGCTGGGACAGTAAATCTTTCAACATCGAAAAAGTTACACATATCAGCTTTAAGAGGAATCGGAAGTGACAACCTTTTTTCAAATGAAAACATATTGTGAAAGTGGCCTAAAAATGTATGTAAATTAGATATCTGTGCATATTTAGCTTTGAGTTCAGAGTTATGTCTGATTTCCATAAAAAGTTTACTTTTACATTTAAAAAACTATTTGCTTGGTTATTTTACATGTTGATCTGACGATCTCTTACAGTCTAATTCTGCCTTTACTTGCTACTGGAATTATTCTACTTCCCACTTTTGAAGTCGGAATTACAAGTACGTCACGTTCAAGTCCTTTGTTGTAGGAGGGAATAGGAAACATGGAGGACAGCAGGTTTATCCTTGCATGTGTTTTGGGGTACTCTTATTTTGATACTGTAATACATCAGTCAGTTTGCTGTCGATAATGGAATGTTGGTCAAATACATGCTATTTTCTCTGTCTCTGATTAAGTAGATGTATATGACCGAAATGGTGAGCGTTAATACTAAAATGAATAAAACGCATCATCCACTACAGAAACTGTACTCTCCTCTGCCATGTTGGAGGCATGATAAAATGTTTATTTTGGGTGATCACGTGATGCCATGCAAGAAGCAGACGTGTGAGAGACAAGCTCTGAGCACTTTTCTAGTTTTTTTTTAATTATTTTCATGTCATAATCTGGTGAGATTCGATACACCCAGTTATATATTTGCTCTTTGAGGTAAACATGGCAAAGAAGTCAAAATCCTCAGACTCTGGAGACATTAAAAGACACTTACATGTTCCTTCTGACACCCCCGAACAGGCCGCGAGCCGGGGACTCGATTTGGAAGGCACGTCGTGAGAAGAAATCCAGCGTCAACTGTCCAACATCTCGGTGATGCTGACGAAGGTTGTTGCTGACTTGGAAGATCTCGCTGTAATACGTCGATCTATTACATCGATGAAAACAAAATTCTCTGAGTTGGTCACAAGAGTGTCAGATGTTGAGAAACGGATCTATTATCTGGAGTCATTGGAAGAGAATTATCCGCTAATCCGCCCGCGACCAAAACAGACTTGGAATACATTTTGGAAAAACTTGAATATTTCGAAAATATGAGCTGAAGGAATGACATACGGATTGTTGGAATTCCTGAGCATGAAGAGGGCAGAGACATGGTGAAATTCCTTGATGAACTCTTCCTGAGTCTGCTCGACATATCAGGCCATAAGCTGGAAATCGAGCGAGCTTACAGAGTCCCGGCTCGCAGATCTGCTGAGGGAGACAGGCCCCGATCAACTCTGGCCAAATTGCTGAGAACATCCAATAAAGATCTCATGTTGCGCCAGGCGAGGAGCAAAGGAAAGCTCTCTTGGAAGAATCACAATATTTTCTTGTTCCCGGATTTTGATAATTCGAAAAGAGATAATGCAATCGGTTCAAGGGATGTAAGAAACTCTTACATCAACAGAAGATCACTTTTGCACTGATGTTTCTGGCCAAACTGAGAATAGACACCAAGGACAGCAGCAAAGTATTTTTATGCCCCAAAAAGGCACTGGCCTTCATACAAACTATGGGTGAGTAAACCACTGGGTTTTTCTTATGTGAGTGGACTAACTCGCTGTTTAGTGTCATGACTAAGGAAGCTAGGCGCCATTTTTGTTTCTTTTTGCATTGGCTCCACCTAGCGGCTGGAGTTTGTTTTGTGGCATGACTCCAAAAACGTTTGCATTGACAGAAGATTGCTTTTACACTGAAGTTCCCAGCCAGATTGAGAATGGACACTATGGATGACCACAAAATATCAACATGCTCACATAAAGGACGTCTTTTATAAAGTTGACGGACTGAGTAATTCATGGTGTATTTTTTTTTGCTTGACCTCCGAGTGAATTTGACTCTTGATAATCCAAGGAACCGGGATGCCTGTTTTGTTTCTTTTTGTGCTGGTTCCGCCTAGCGACTGGAGCTTGTTTTATTGAATAACACTCCTTCTGGACAGTTATGGATGAATCTGTTCATTCTTTGTGCTTATGCCTCCTGTTGGCTGGAGTTTGTTATGTGGAGTATTTTTGCAGGACATTGGAATGATTATGTCATCTGCTGCACTCATAACAGCTGGTTCACTGAACAATTTGTCTGTCTGAGTAAACTGAAAGGCTTTATATCAGCTGGAGTTTGTTTTGTGGAGGAACACACCTTCAAGACAGTTCTGTGAATGAATCTACATGTTCTTTGTGTTTATTTTGCCTGTTGGCTGGGGTCTGTTTTACAAAGTATTTTCTGTTAAGTAATTTTGCCTCACAAAATTTGTGCAGAAGCACCGGACTTGAGTAATCCAACGGCAAAGTTGTTGCGGGGGTTCTCGCATGCGTACATGGACTCTTTGAGTTTAGAGGGATTGACGCCGGTTGGCGCTGTCGTGCGTGGGGTTAATGCTCATGTTTTTCTTTTTTTTCCTGTTCGTTTTGTTCAGGGGGAAGTTCGGGGTTTGATTGTTGCATTAATGGGGAATGTGGTGTGTATAATCTTGCTTTTGACACACAATTTATTTTTTTGTGAAAGATATGGGGTGGACATTTTTTCCTTAGTGCTGGCTCAAGTAAGAGTAGAGGGGTCATTATACTGATAAATAAACATCTACAATTCAAATTTCTCAAACTGATTAAAGGTAAAATAGGAAGAGTCATTATTGTTTTAGCAGACATTCAGGGGCAAAGGTTGATTTTGGCTAATATTTACACACCTAACGCTGATGATCAGGGATTTTTTAAAGATTTTTAAGGGATGTTGCAAGCCGCTGACACCCCTCATGATATAATATTGGGAGGAGATTGTAATCTATTGATGGACTCAGTCCTTGATCATAGTGAATCAAAAGTGTGTGAGCCCCCTAGAGCAACATTGACGCTTCACAGGATATGTAAAATTCTTGGTCTTGTAGATATTTGGTGTGTAGTCCCTACCCATCTGGTAGGGACTACACATTTTTTTCATCAGTTCATAAGATTTATTCTAGAATAGATTTTTTATATATATATCTGAATCCCTCATTTCATCTGTTGTTGATTGCTCAATTGGAAACATCTTAGTCTCAGATCACGCCCGGCGGTACAAACGCATGGATTAATTTCAGATTATTTTACTCTGAATAGGGTCACCAGGCAGGGCTGCCCTCTTTCCCTATTATTGTTCTGTCTTGCTCTGGAACCATTAGCAGCCGCAATAAGAAAGGAGGATGATTTTCCAGGGGTGGTGGTGGGAGGTGTGGCGCATAAGCTTTTGCTTTACACAGATTATATTTTATTATTCGTCTCCAACCCCACTAGATCTATGCCTTTCCTCCACAGAATGATCAGTTCCTTCTCTAAATTTTCGGGATACAGATTTAATTGGTCTAAATCCGAAGCTTTGGCTCTGACAGCGTTCTGCCCTGTAACGACTTTCAGCTGGGCACTTTTCAGTGGCCCAAACAGGGCATTAAGTATTTGGGTATTTTATTCCCAGCAAATTTATGTGATTTAGTCAGAGTTAATTGACCCTTTAATAAAAAAGTTTTCGAGTGATGTGGAAAGGTGGGCTTCATTACAATTATCTATGATTGGGAAGGTTAATGTTATAAAAATGAATTGAATTCCAAAATGTAACTACCTATTACAGTCTCTCCCCATTCAAGTAACCCTCTTTTATTTTAAACAATTTGATAGTATTGCTAAATCTTTTATCTGGAATGGTAAATGTCCTCGAATGCATTCTAACAAGTTACAAAGGCCAATTGACAAAGGTGGGTTAGGTCTCCCCAAAATATTGTTTTAGTATTATGCTTTTGGTCTCAGACATTTGGCGCATTGGTCGCTTCCGCCTGAAAGAGCTCCTCCCTGGCTTTTTATCGAACAGGAGGTCCTTGCCCCTATCTTGCCATTGCAATGTCTTTCTACCAAGCTGCCTGGAGAAGTAAAGACACATCCCGTTATCTCACACATGCAGTTAGTGTGGAGAAAAGTTTCCCGCATGCTCAGTTCAGACATTTACCTGAACGTTGCCACAAGTATTTGGTTAAACCCTAAATTGTGTATTAACAAGCCCCCTTTTTGCTGGAAAGAATGGATTGAGAAAGGAGTTGCTACGCTGGGTGACCTGTATGAAAATGGAGCATTGAGATCCTTTGAAAATATAATACAGCGGTTTGGGATTCCCAGATCTCAATTCTTCAGGTACTTACAGCTGTGCCATTTACTTTGTACCATCTTTGGGTGTAGTACACAGCCCCCTAAAGCTGCAGACACTCTTGAGATGGTACTAGCGGCTTTTGGAAAGGGTCACAAGGCTTCAGTGTGCTATTCCTGGCTAATTCAGAGTCTAGGGGATGGGGTTTTGAAATCTCTCAAAAAGTTATGGGAGAAAGACTTGAATTTAGTACTGGAGGATGCGCCTCATTCAATTTAAGATTCTGCATCGTTTTTTATTGGACTCCCTCTAGATTGCATAGGTTTGGTCTTAAAGATACACCCACCTGTTGGCCCTGCCAATCAGAGGACATAGCCCAAGTTTTTTGGTATTGTATTAAGATTCAAGAGTTCAGAGTTATGTCTGTGAGATCCTGAGTACTCAGATTTCATTCTGCCCCAAACTTTGTATTTTGGGTGATGGGGCGGGGGTTAACTTAGGGAATACACACATTAAAAACTGGGTGCTTACCAGTGTGATGATCAGCAGGAAAGTGATCCTTGGGGGATGGAAGTCGGCTGGTGCACCCTCATTTTATGAGTGGTGCACCGAATTGGGTAGAGCGGCGGCCTTTGAAAAGATGTCGCATAGACTGCTGGGCAGCTTGGGTAACTTTGAGAAGAACAAAACCCTGTGTGGAACCCTTTTTCCTTTTTCTTTTTTGTTGGGTAATTCTTTGAGTATTTTCTCTGGACTGTCTGCTTGTATGTGTGTCTGTTATTATTCGGTGTCTGACCACTGGGATGTGTGTTGGGTGGAGGGGAGGGGGGAATATTTTGTTGAAAGTTGATTCCGTGTTTTCATGTGCTGTTGATTTGAGTGTGGAATCAATAAAAAATTTTACTTTTGGGGTGAACTATTCAGCCAGTCTAAGCTGGTTTGCTGGTCTTAGTTGGTTTAAGCTAGTCTCCCAGCCAGTCCAAGCTGGTCTTTAGCTGTACTAAAAGTTAATTTTGTCACCTTTTAGGAGTACACTAGCATACAGTATATGTGTCCTCAAAAGAAAACAGACATGGACTAAATGCCATGAAAGTCAAACTCTGATATTGTTCGATTACTAAAAGAGTGTGATTTTACATATATGAAATATTTTATATAAAAAAACGAACACAAGGAATAACATCAGGACTAACATAGAGGTTTCGGCATGAGAGGCTCTCTATAGATATAAACCATTATAGAGGTTTTAATGGCTTTGACCTGCTGATAGTGAGCTCAAGCTGAGGTTTTCAGAGTCAAGGCTCAGTTTCCCGAGTTAGAAGAAACTAATGACAATTGATCGTTATCAAATTTTAAAACAGAGAGACAGAGAGAGAGAGAGAGAGAGAGAGAGAGAGAGGGCTCTCCTGTCCATTGCCTGACCACTGTGGCCTGGCTGGAGGTAGTCTGTCTCGGGCAGAGTTTCATAGACTCAATGTATATTAAACCTGAGATGGAATTTCATACACACATGATGTCTTCTATTCTTCCAGTGAAGGCAAAGAAGTGTCTCTACCTTCAGTGTATGTCTCTTCGATATCTATCTCACTCTATCTTTCTCTCTCACATCATCCATCTCTCGTTCTCTGGCCAACTCACATCTTTTGTCATGCCTCCGGTTTGGTAATAAAAATATCCTGCTCTATATTCTTCTAAATAAGATCAGCAAGAGATCATTATATGGTTTATGTTTCAAGAAATACAGTCTATGCATTAAATATTGCATTGAATATAAGTCATTTTTATTTGTATAGCGCTTTTCACAACACACATCGTTTCAAAAGAAGCTTTACAGGAAATCATGCATTAACAAAAATTTAAACTGTAACTGTAATATCTATAATGTCTTACAGTGATCAATCATTGTGTAGTTTGGTTAAATATGATTGTAAAATGTGTATAGAAATTAAATAATTGTATTTAGAAACCCTTCAAACTTTAAGATTAATGACTAATGTCTTTGAATTCCATCCTGGATTAACTGCAGAAGTTTACATAGATGCAATTGTCCTTTGTTAGTTGGCTGATGAAGGCTTTTGTTGGCAATTCTACTTATTCCATTTCCATATAAAGACAGATATTTTTACAAAGAGTAGTAGCCTTTTAGTTAAATAAAACTAAGGAACAAAATCCATTATTTTGAAGAACATTTTCCTGTATTCCACACAAATGTTTATGTTCCAAACCCTAGTGAACAACCTACCTAGAAAGCATTTTAGGTATGACAGGCACACTCCTGCATGTTCTAATAGTAGACTGTAAAATTATGTTCCATTCTACAATACTCACCAAACCTTGCTAAGGGGGGCCTGGCTAAGCTGGTTTGCAGTTGGTTTATAGTTGGCTGGCCAGCTGAAATGCCCCAAGCCACTGTCAAACCATCAAACGAGGCCAGCCTGACCAAGGGAAACTATAGCTTAAGAACAGCAAACCGTTTTAGACTGATTAAAGCGGTTTCTTTTTTATAGGTGCATTCAGTAGTTTGGAGCCAAATTAAAAATCTTTACACATTAATGAATGAATTGTGCTTTTGTGAAGTTTGATCCAAATGATGTACACTGTATTCATAGTTTTCTATAAAAAGCGTTTTATTCTACATGGTGCGGGTCACCCCCTTCAATGTGTTTCGCCATGTTGAAATCACATGACCCGCGGTGTTTCACTAAATGTCGAGGAAGAGAATCCTCGTGCTAATTGGCTGCCGCCTGTGTAGATAATCTTGGCTTTGCTTAGAACAGTGTTGTTTGGTGATGAGAAGAGCGAAAAGAATCAGAATGAGCTTTATTGCCAAGTATGCTTACACACACAAGGACTTTGTCATGGTGACAGAACACAGTGGAACATATTTATTTGTGCTTTAGCAGCGGAGACAACGGTAGATCCAGTAGCAGTACTGCCAAGGAAGCAAAAAAAGGTCTGAAGCAACTTGCTTCAAGCAAGAAGACAGAAAGACCGGCTAAGGCAAAAACAGTAATGGTAGCATCTACGTCTTCATTAGATTAGTGCAAAGTAGCTTGGCACAGAGATTGTTGTGGATTTTGTTCTTCAAATACAGTATTCATGGACATGCTAAATTTGATCATCAAAAACAATTCTAATCTTTCCTTTACCATGACATTCTGTATCGCTAGATAACTGAGGATTATTTTATACTATAGCAGTTCTCTAATAAAGGTAATAACTGTCTTTAGAAATAATGTGAAATGTTGAGAGTCTCCAAAGATTATTGATATGAGGGACAATAATAATCTATCCTTAACAGTAGAAGCATGTTCACTTGATTTCTGACATATGTTTTTAGGCAAAGCAATTATATTATAGGAGTAATAAATAACTTTAGAAATTACCTCAAACTCTGACATTTTCCAGATGCAAATGATATTACAAAGCTGACGATGGCAGCAGAGATGATGATGCTGATCCACGTCAATAGATGTCTAACACCACTGTAACATCGGTACTTAAAGAACACGAAGAAGAGCAATGCTAGCTAGCTAGAGCAGTGTTTCCCAACCACTGTGCCGTGAAAGATCGTCAGGTGTGCCGTGGAAAATTATAAAATTCCACAAAATAAATAAATGCATGAAAATAATAATAATAATAATAATAATAATAATAATAATAATAATAATTTCAGGGATCCAAACTCCTCACCTTTTGGAAAAATTTGCCGTTTTGAAACCATAATTTCCACTTGTGTGATTGTGAAGAGCAATGATTAATGTGCAAAAGTGAGTGATATTTATATGCGTTAAGGGTCTTTCACAGGACACAGGCTGCAGAATAAATTGAGGTCTATGAAGTGTTTTTCACACACGTTTTTGCTTCACCAATAATGTCTTTGAGAGTACTAAGCAACAAGAAATATTTAAAAACTGTCCAAATTTGTGAAGACATTGAATGTCTCATAATTTCTTTTAATTAAATATTACCTTATCGTTTCCGAGTATCAGAGACCACAGTTATTGAACTAATTTAAATTCACCAAGAAAACGCTTAGACATAAACATAAACGAGTCTTTTTATTACTTTCTGCTATCAAAGCAACTGCAAGCTTTTTTTCTCTCTTCCAAATACCTGTTTTCAATATTTATTGTGCACACCTCCCACTTTTTACAAACTCGTAAAATCGCCCCTCTGTGATGCTTTATGCAGCGCATTTCATGTGGAGGGCAATGTGGCACTTGACGCTGGCGTTGAACAGAGCGTTGACGCCTCGACTCAACTCATGTGAAAAGCGCTTTACAATGACGAAAGAACATTATTGAAACTCAAAATTATTATTATTTGTCTATTATTGTGGTCTTTTCTGATAAAAGCCATGCTCAGCAGTTTAAATAGGCTACTGTAGGAAAATGATAACGTAGATCTGCTTTGTTTATAATTCTTCTACTGAAGTCAGTAGATTTGTAGCCACGTAAGTTTTAATAAAGGAGAAGGTAAGGACGTTATTGAAACTCACTATTATTAGACTATTATTGTCAGACTGAAGGAAGACTATAGATCTTCTTTGTTCTTTTAATGCTTAAACACTATAAAGTCTCTTGGTAGATTTCGGTCATGAATGACTCAAAATGATTCACTGACTCACTCATAGCACATAAGATGCTCATCTGTCGACACCTAGTGACATTTCCAGAAGGGGTTACTGAACTAATCAGTTAATAAAATTGAACAAATTTGTGAAACAGAAGCAAGCCTCACCAAAATACTCTTTATTTTGCAGCTAATTCTGCACAATTGAAAACTTGAATAAACTTGAATCACTAAAATAGCTGGAATTGGTGCTTTTAACTTATTCTTTAAAAAAAAAATATCACCAGAAAAAATTTTCATGGACCAGTGATTGTCTTTCACCCCTCATGAGTTTGCATCCCTGTAATTTGTTGTGGTATTGCAAGAACAAATCTACAAATTAGAAAAGAAGCAAATCTGTTGTTTTTTCATTACCCATTTAGTGCTCTTGCCACCTGTGACCTCACACAGCGTAGCCTACCTGTGACTTTTTTTTTTTGTTTGTTTTTTTGCATAGCCGAATTTCAAACATTACAAGTAAACACGCTACTAAGATGGACAGAAAACATGGACAAGTTCTTGAAAAGGAAAAATATTGACGATGGTTAGCCTATGTGGGATAGTGCTGTGCCGTAGAATTTTTAGTCGTAAAAAGTGTGCCGTGGCAGAAAAAAGGTTGGGAAACACTGAGTTAGAGAACTACTGAATCCCCCTTTAAGCAGGGAATGCCTTTATAAGGGCTGCATTTCCCAAAAGCATCGCAAGCTTAAGCTGATCGTAGAGACCATTGGCGCCAGTGGTTCCTACAATCTACTTAGACTTACGATGCTTTTGGGAAACACAGCCCTGCTCAAGAAGTTAATCACAACATAAATTTGATTGAAAACAAATAAATATTTGAAAATCAGACAAAAACAAAAAACAAAACAAAAAACAAACAAACAAACAAACAAAGGTATAAGACTGTGTAATTAACTACAATACCATGAAGCATTGTGAAAGACAATCGAACAAAAAAAACAATGGAAAAATATAAAACTATTGATTTGAAGTTGTTGACTATATATACAGTATATAATCAATATATTTAAAGTATATGGCAAAATATTCAGATATACACAAATATATAAGTATTTTGAGAGTGTAGGGAGACCAACTCGATGTTTTGCCACATTTGTTTGCAGCGGCTCTCAGATTGGTGCATTGTCACCTAGAGCAGGCCTATTCACTGGCGTCCCATGGGCCAAATCTGGCCCATTTGAAATTTTCAGTGGCCCGCATGAGGTTGTCAGTTTTCTTAGAGGCTGCTCACACCAAACACGTTTTGTGGTGATCGTGCTGTTTTTCAATTGTTCTCCTATGAAAACTTACGCTTGACGGAAAAACTTACGCTACAGGAGCGCAGCATTTTTAGTCGCTTTCAGATGTTGTGCTACAAATAATACTTATCCATAATTTTGACGAAATAGGAAGAGTAAATAGCTAAAATCATGGAGTTCGGAGAAACAGAAGAGTTCTATTCATTAATTTGGTGAAGAAAACATTCAAGTTTGAATCAATGCATCTGTAACAAACTTCAATAAAATGTTTTGTATAAATCTGATTTGCTTTCTCAGCTATGGACCAATTTTAAAGCACTTTTTAGTTGATTTTTTGTCTCATGTTATCTTTTTTTTTTCTTTCAGAATTTGCTGCTGGAAAATTTTTCTCTTGATATTTTATTTATGGAGTGAACAACTATTATAAGCCCACTAAAACACAATATCTGATAGAAGCTTTTCGCTAACAAAATATTCTGGCTTGGCCCGCATGCCCCCAGAGATTTTTTCCATCTGTCCCACTTGGCTGTGAAGTTGAATTGCCCTGTCCTAGAGGATCATGGTAAGTGTAGTTCTTCACCAGTAATTCCACTATTAAACACTTTTTTTATTTTTATTTGTTATTTTTCATTGATGACGGACTGATGGCTTCAACAGAAGCATATACCACCGATCACCAACCTCGAAGCTCACGGTAGGTCTGTCTTAACCAACCGTTAATAATCAATTCCCCCATGAAAAAAAAAAAAAAATTAATTGGATTTTTTTTCTTCTAGAACCAGACTGTTGCACTCTGTTAAGGTATTATTGAGATAATAAAGCGAGTAATATTCGACTGGTCATGCGATCTCAGCACGGCGCCACTCATGAATGTGTGTCCAGCACTTTTCCCCAAGACTAACATGACTAGGGTTTTATCTCATGAGAGTTTGCATCAATTTAAACATATTTTACACACATCTACTATTGCTATTTCTTTCTGTTTAAAAAAAATAAATAAATAAATAAATAAAATAAAATACTTGATGCACCTTTAAATATATAAGACTCTTATTCAGCAGAAAAAGAAAACACAATGGGAGATTTCAATCAGTTAACACATCTAGCTTTCTCAGAGGCTTATGTTACAGAGAACAGTCCTCTGGTGGATGTAGAGTGAAAAATATCACCCTGAGATGTTTAAACACCATTTTCTATAGATCTCTGGCTGGCGTGTGTGTGGCGAGGTGCAGTATTTGATAATGGCAGTGTGTTGTACAGCCTGCAGTTTCCCTCTCCCCCACTCTGCTGAGGTCACACCTGCCACAACTGGAGGAGGCTAAGCCAGCATGCCTGACCAAGCATGCCACCAGGGTCTGGCTGCACACGGGAAGATCCGGCGGTGTGACGCCTGTGAGCCCCACAGATATGATTTGAGGCCTCAAGCGAAAGAACAGAAACCACTGCGTACATCCCAATGAAAAACAACAGCAAACTCACAGGAAGAAAAAAAAAGAGATAAAGAGATAGAATGGGTGGGCCAGAGAAAAATAGAATGATTAAACAAGAAAAAAAAGGGACTCTGTAACCTTGGATACCTACCAAAAAACAAACAAAAACAAAAACATACATAAATCCACAACATAATTTACTAATTAAATTTGTTCAATAAGGCTACTCATTCATTCAAAATTGAAGGCATTGTTTAGTCGCCAGAGCACTCTCAACCAGCTGACATCAACACAGTCCGCTCTAACCGCTCACCAATCCACAGCCCCATCCTCAAGCAATTTTCTGGCGCCTTGAAAAATACAGAACAAATAGGACATGAGAAAACAAGAAAAGAAAGAGAGAGAGAGAGAAAAGACAGACAAACTGGCAACATCAGTCAGGGAATGGGACAACGTATCGGCCATAACATGGTCAACCCCCCGAATATGACAGATCTCCAGACTGTACGGCTGTAAGAACAATGCCCAGCAAATAAAACACTGATTTGGGCTTTGCAAAGAATGTAAAAATGTGAGAGGATTGTGGTCAGAAAACATCACCACAGGTATTGAACCTCCACCCACATATACGTACAAATGTTGAAATGCCAAATCAATGTCAATGCTTCTCTTTCAGTTATTGGATCATTCAATTGGTGTTTTTAATTTCATTGAGGCATTCACTACATGGTTTACCTTTGACAAATGCCCGACCATATTTTCCAACTCTGCCAATTTTGGCAGAGTCAAAAAGAGTCACAGTCATCAGGAACATTCCCCTCCTCAGCGCAAGCTGCCACCCTATGTGAGGAAGAGGCGGGTACATTTTCTGTGACCAGCGCAACGGACTTCAATTCAGCACCTTGGACAGAGGCTTCCGACCATGAAGCACAACTGTAATGAGGTTTCAATAGATTTACATGATAGAGCTGTGTCGACTTTTTACGGTCAGGGGTTAAGGTCACCAGGGCTAAATTCCCTGCGCTCAGCCCTATGATCAAACCAGGCTTTAATTTTTTATTTGGCCTTACCCAAATTTTCACTGGCCAACTTACGCACTAAAAGTAACTTGCGTAGAAACCCATTAACATACTCCAACAGGTTCACTGGCGACTCGGGTTTTACCAACTCATCTTGCAGAGTTGCTGAAGACACCTCATAATTTTTTCCAAATTTCTACTGAGCCAACCAAATTTCTTACCAATTAGAATCAATTGAAAAAGAGCCCAATCAAACAAATTATTGATCCCCACTTACCCAAATTCCCTTGACTGCACACGACCAGTGGAGCAGTGCAGACAGCGTTATGATGCCAGAAGAAAACATAAGTTTGGCGAGCGGGGCGAGGCCGAGCGACGATGGTGCGGAGCGAGGCTGGGATGGACACCTGGGGAGAATTATCTCGCCCAACTATTGGTGATTGCGGTATTGGCGGGTGAGGGATAAAGCCGCAACCAGAGCTGCAGTCGGGAGAGACACAGAGCAAGAGAGAGAGACTCAATGAAGTTTGTGTGTGTGGTTGAGAGCTGCTGCTGAAATGCAGAGTGACTGCGTGGTCAGTGAGCTGAAAAGCCACTAGGCACTGTGTGAATGGGAAATGTGAAAAGTGTGAAAATAAATGTTGTACATTTGGATGTGCACCCGACTCCTGCTTCCTTCTTCCCAAATGAGCAGAGGTCTTTCACAGTGGTGCCGAAACCCGGGACTTTGAAAGGAAGACCAAGCGGTCCTGGAGAGCGCGACGCAGAGTATACACGATCTGGTGGTACTGGAGCGGTTCGTCAGCAGGCTACCAAAAGGGACGGCTGAGTGAGTCCAGTGTCATTGCCCAGCTTCACTGACGGAAGTGTTCCAGCTGGCTCAGGACCAGATGGGCGGCGAGTTCGGGAGCTGACAAGTTGTTTTTTCTTCTACTTTATCTTTTCTCTCTCTCTCTCTTGCGCTCGCTCTCTCTATTGTTCCACCCTCCTCCTCTCCTTCCCCTAGAGCTGTTCCTGTTTCCCGGAGGCGGGGAAAACCATCTGGTGCTGGGTCGGCCGAAAGGGCAGCAGTTCCTCTCCAGAAATGGGGGGATGGAGTAAGGCACAGGCCGGGGAGTCGG
Source organism: Myxocyprinus asiaticus (assembly GCF_019703515.2). Lineage (NCBI taxonomy): Eukaryota > Metazoa > Chordata > Actinopteri > Cypriniformes > Catostomidae > Myxocyprinus > Myxocyprinus asiaticus. The sequence continues at coordinate 6,073,931 of NC_059364.1, read as the reverse complement.
ACGATGGGGGTATGTGCCGTGCGGGGCGGGGATGGACACCTGGGGAGAATTATCCCTCCCAGCTGTTGGTGACTGCAGTGTTGGCGGGCGAGGGATAATGTAGCAACCAGAGCTTTGCAATCGGGAGAGACACAGAGAGAGAGAGAGACGCAACAAAGCTGTGTGTGAGTGGTTGAGAGCTGCTGCTGAAAAGCAAAGCGACTGTGTGGTCAGTGTGCTGAAAAGCCACTAGGGTCTGTGATGTTGAAAAGCAATGTGTGAATGGGAAGACAAGGTTTGTATGTGCACCCGGCTCCCGCTTCCTTCTTACCAAACGAGCAGAGATCTTTCACAATAAGTTTAGGAGCTGCCCCGTATCTAATCTAATAGACCAATTAACTATTCTTAACCCTGGACTCCGGTACACCCACATGCAGCTCAACTGCTAATCTGTCTACCTACATCTGACACACCAAAAACAATAAACTAAAATAACAAACCAAAATAACAAACAGCGTTAATCGCTCTACTGCCTAGCATGGGGTTTTACGTAGCTCTGGTGGTCTAAACTGCACTTAACCTTTTATCCAGCAAACGGAACCCAACCTGGCACTCACCTTAATTGATCATGTGCATCAAAAGCTCGACCCTTATCAAGGTACCAGAACCTTGACCGCAGGACGATCTTGGTATTTCCTTCTCCAGCACCAGAAAAAAATAAAATAGAAAATTCAAAGTTAACCAAAATACTAATTTTTCCCCAATCATTAAATCCATGCAGCACTCCCCAAACAGGCCCAATTTACAATCAATCAAATAACATTAAATGATTGACTTGCCAATTAGTAAACAGGCCCACCCAAATATTTCAAACCAACACTAACACAATACCTCTCACGTAATGTGTTGTGAAAAAACAAATATTCCCAAGGGCATTACTAACCTGATTCCAGCTACAATCTCGGATTACGAGCCCCCATATGTTACAAACCACCCAACTCAAGGCAGAGGAACATGAAGGGGAGGCCACACATGGATAAGATTTTATATATATATATATATATATATATATATATATATATATATATATATATATATATTTAAAGTGAAAGAAATATTTTCAAAATATGTAATAAGAAAAATAAATGAAAAGAAAAACAAAGAACAATAAATCAGAAAAATGAAACAAATCAAGGTGCTGGTGAGTAGAGGCCAAAACTCTGGGGAGAAGGGCATTTGTATAAGCCTGCTCAATCCAGGACTCCTCAGGTAACTCATTGCACCTGTTCCTAGACTCCAACCTGGAAAAGAGACAACACCATCTGGTGGACAAAAATAGCTTCCACACCCAGGGCCATAACTGGCCAATCTGGTCTTCAGCTGTTCTAGCTGGTATCCAGCCTGAGCTTCTGACAAGTGAGATTTCAGAAAGGAGGGAAAGTTTATTAGTGAATATTCCAGCCTGATCTCGTTAAAATTCTGTGACTGTGGCAACATTTCTGCTAAACGATTTTACATTCCTGACACATATAGCAGCACTTCCGAGGAGAAATGGATGGTGGATGGCGTGGGCCTCCACATGCGCTATGTCTCCGTGGTAACACACTCAACGGGCCACGCGATAAGATGCGTGAGTTGACGATCTCAGACGTGGAGGCAGCTGAGATTCGTCCTCCACCACCCGGATTGAGGCGAGTCACTACGCCACCACAAGGACTTAGAGCAAAATTGGGAATTGGACATTCCAAATTGGGAGAAAAAGGGGAAAAAAATCCAAAAAATAAAAAAAAAATAAAAAAATGTATGTCTTCTGAAGCAAACTGATAGATTGGTGTAAGAAACAAATTGATAATTCAAACATTTTTTCACGTAGTCCAGGTTGGAATACTTATTTCAGCTTAGAAACTTTCAGAAAATGAGGCATTTTAGGGACCAAAAAATGTGTTAGCATTTTGATAGGCTTTCTTTTCGAAGTGCACATACTTGTTACCAGTGGCGAATTCTCAGGGCCAGCAATGCCTTCTCTGCTGGCCTAACATGCCAAATAAATAAATATTTTTTATCCTTTCATTCTCAATCACCTTTTTGCCTATGTATTTTTAATCGCTTTCCACTCTTAATTAATCTACGAACAAATAGAGAAAAATGAAAAGTTTATCCAGTCAGAATTTATTCCTTGAGCTTACAAGCGAAGCATGACAACTGTTTCACAAATCACATGCCCAAAGCAGCACGTGAGTTTGAGTTCCACCCCCTCAGGCCTTCAAAATTTCTACAGAATCCCTCAACAGTGCAAGTGAATGAGAAACTAAAGTCAGACTGTCAGATTCATCAGCCAATCAGATTGATTTATTTGTTCTTGGTGGGTGTGATCTTTAGGATATGTCCCAGTCGAGTCCTTCTAGCTAGCCTTGAGTGACGCAATCACGCTTTAAGTAATTTGAAAGCGAAGAGCACCAGATCTTGCTGATGAGTCGACTGTCATTACTGCCGGTATCGCCATTGAGAAAGAGATCCTTAAGGATTTAAAAATGACTGTGTAATTGCTTAATTTATTAATCAGGAAAGGAGGACTGATTTTCACTTCAAGCAAATTGGTAAGTGCTTTTTGCATTGTTATAGCAACATCAGGAGTTTTCTAAGTGTAAATTAGGCTGCTTGAGCATCAAGTTTTGAAAAGTAGTGCTGCATTCCATTCAACTCGGAAAGTCGGATTTTACAACTTCCTACTAGGAAAAGTGCAATGGAATGCATCTTGAAGTCAGAATTACAACTTGTAGGCTCGTGCAGAAATTCTCAACTCCGATTTCACGGAGATGCAGGAGCATGATGTCACACAAACATGTCGACACTCAGGGAGATATACAAAGTAAGTGATAAACATTCACTTTATTAAGTAATATCGATAAATGAGTTTGTTTCCACATTACGTGATATTAAAGCTTGTTTAACAAATGCCTGCAGAAACAGGTGTATAAAACATTATAATCTCTTTTGATAATTGTACACCTGAAGCATAAATGCTAGCGCTGCAGCATTGTTTATCAGTTGGGTTGCTAGGAGACATCTCTAATGAGAGTCAAACCCCTGCTAAGCGAACGGGAGTGTTTTGTTTCCTTAAACGTCATCTTCTGAATATCAGGGAATGGAATGCATTTATGGTCGGAGATATCAAGTAGGAATGTCCCACATCCAACTTAAATGGAACGCAGTGTACCCTGACGAAACGAAATTTATTGCAAGCAACATTTAAATCACAAATATTATTTGATATTATTATTAGATTATTAGTTTTTTCCCGGTATTATAGACCTCCTTGGTAGATTCATATGAAAAATTATGATTTTTGAATGTCTGTTCAGGAGATGTTCATTTCACAAAACAGTCATGCTGCAGTTAAAATTAGGCTTGCTTGAGCAGTAAGTGTTGTTTCAAGTTCTGGCTTTCGTGCGTGGACGTGTTTTTAAAATGTCAGTTGGTATTACTAGTTAGCTGCGATATAATGTATGATGCCCAAAGGCATAGGGTGTCTTATTCATTGTGAAAATGTGTTTTCTTAATGGCATGAATCACACTGAAGGCCTAGACTTTTAATGCACGGCCCGCCACTGCTTGTTACTCGCTATTACATCAAACTCAAGCATGCACTTATCAATAACGGCCCCAATTCTTCTGATGTTCTTCAAACCACACAAATTGATTCCATTTTGCCTTACCACTGCGTTCCCATCAGTAGCGGTAGAGTGACATACTGAGGGGGCCTCTCTAAAGGTCAACCTGCTCTCATGTGACCTGTGGTTTAGCATCGCACTATACTGGAAAACCCAGAGAGAGCTGTGTGCTTACAGAAGTGTCGGGGGACCGTCTCAAGCGTGCTGTACTGTGAAAGCATCTCTTGATATGAATCATTGTGAACCAGAATGACAGATTCATTCGTATAGAAATACATCTGAGGTACATGCCTGCAGGAATGTCCCACGTCACCAGATCACATCAGTATCTCACAGGATTCTTAATTTTTTCCTTACTTAGTGATATTGCACCAGTCAGAAGTGTGGTCACAAATACTCACTTTCTTTAGGTACATTTCTAGTTTCAAAATTATTTGTACTTCAGACCTTTGTTTTGTTAAACAAGCTTCATATCATGTAACACACATTTGGTTTTCACCCACTGAAAATGGTTCAAATTTAACAATTTACGAAAGAAGCCACATTGAGAGCCCCATATCTCTGGGATTTAACCATATAGAGGATTAAAATGTAGATATAAAAAGGAATGTGTGACGAGGAGGTGGTGGTGGCCGGGCCGTTACGATGCACGCCCAGCACTGAATTGCTGTAATCAGCTAGGAGGGAGATAAAGACGAGCCGGGAGTGCCAGTTCAAGAGAGAGAGAGAAACACGCAGTCGCTGTGTGTGTTTATGTTCATTTATGTAATTAAAGTAATGTTGACTGTTCTGCCGGTTCCCGCCTCCTCCTTGCCCATCCTTTACCTGTTACACTGGTGCAGAAACCCGGGAAGGAGGAGGGATGCGTTGTCGGAGAGCCCTCGTACTGTTGGAGGAACGTGACGCCGATGAGGTATGGTACAGGTACTGGAGCGTTTCGCCAGGAGGCAGAGGAGCCCGCTGCCATTCGCCAGGAGACGGAGAAGACGCTGCTGTCAGCCAGGGGGCGGAGGAGCTCACTGCCGGCTGCCAGGAGCCACTGATGTTAGCTGGGAGGCAGAGGAGCCGGCTGCCATCTGCCAGGAGGCGATGTCCAGTGCCATCGCCTGGCGACGCGGAGGACCGCTGCCCAGCAGGCCAAGGACCAGGCGACAGTGTGTCCGGGGACCGGCGAGCCACCTTTTCTCTCTCTCTCTGTCTCTCCCCCTCACTCTTTCCCTCTCCCCTCACCTTCCCCTCGTTATAGGAACTCCAGCTTGGAAAAACAACATAAAAAAAGGTATAATTTTGTTCCATTTTTTGTGTGCTGAAGTAATAGACCTACCTATCTTTGCTATGCTGGGAACTTCCTTCTGGTCCAACTCATACATTAAAAAAAAAAGTACATTTTAGCTTTGATTTATTTAAAGCATTTAAGCATAGGCCTATAGATCAAAAGGTTTTTAAGATCACGAGAAACATAAATTGACTTGTAGTGTATATTTTACGGAGACAAAAAAAAAAAAAATATTCAGAAGTCTGAAAAATACCACAAGTTCTCCGATTATTAATAACCACCAGTTAGTTTAGAAATGTATTCCGCTGACTCGACTTGACTAAACATATACAAAGCCAGGTTAAAAAAAAGCTTTGAATGAGTCTGAACAGTAATGATTACTGCAGTGATAATTATTCTTGGCTGCAGTCATCGTAACTCCTGTCTGCACCAATCCCTCAGTGCCCGAGTTTTAGAGGCCTGGTTAAAAGACACGACAAAACCAGTCCAAGCTTTTAGACCTGGCCAAAGGAAAACCACCACTCCTAAGCAATGAATATTTTACCCTCCTGATCGCAGAGTGACCACAGGCTGCGTTAAGAGTTATTGGCCAGAGGCAAAGAGGGCACTTAACAAATGATAATGCCCATTTCTATCAGATAGAGGAGACACGGCCAACAGCTGAGAGCCACTGTGGTCAAACCCAAACCACTGAGTCCAGCTCTGACCACACACTCCATAGACACATCAACTCCACACACACATCTTAAGAGCAGTGCATGGCTCTAAGCATTGTGTCTATGCATAGGTCTGTGTGTATTTGCACAAACATGACAACTCGTAATAATTTGTCCAAAATTGTGAGATATTGTACGACTTTGCTTGAATAAGACCAATAAGACCAGTTTCATCAATAGATAAACACTACATGATTCCACAAACATAAATACACAACATCAAGCCACATGTGTTCATTTAAGCATTGGTCAGGTGAACCCAAAACTAGACCAATTAGTCGACTGTTTGTTGGAGTAACACACTAACTAGTCTTTTTTGAAAATAAGTAGTTTTGCGCATTCCATGGACATACACATATACAGTACAAATATCAACACATTATTGACATTACTGATTACCCTCTTTCCGGGAGACACAACGTAAACGTCAGTCACACATAACAATAATTGTCAATCCCATTTGTGATTTTACTTTGAAGCACAAACGGTCTTACGACCACTTTCTGACCACTTCCTCCATCATAACGAAGAAAATGACCAGTACCTGCCCACAAATGCACTACACCAAATAAATCCTGCAAACACATGGACATAAAAACCATACAAACACATTTAAACATCATTCATTTTACATGAACGTCATACTGTACTGAATTAACCCTCATTTTCTGTTTGGGATCTGAGAGAACCTAAGGCCATTATAATTGTTTTAAACATGCTTAACATTTAAGTATCAGGTTGATACTTCATGACTTTTTCTAATCTTATGAGAACTGCTTATAAACAAAATGTCAACTTATTAACACACTTCAAACGTCCTCCATGAAAAATTTCAAATTATAAATGTTTTAAATGCTAACAATTTCCAGACTGTTCTGTAAAATCGGTCTGTGCATACTGAAAAGCGAAACACTGCCTCAAGTGGCGAAAGCGGTAAGTGTTGTTGGGTGTATCAGCACGTTTGAGCACTATTTTCCAGGTGAAATGTCCACGGAGGGGCGCCAAAAGCGAGTTGTAAAGCGAGTTGATGTTGAACCCCCTTAACCCAAACCCCAAACCTAATCTTACCATAAGTGGAGTAAAAATTTCATTTTAGAAGGAAAAATAAAACCTCACTGATTATGCGAACGCGATTATTTTATGGTTTCAACGTGAGATACGAACCCGGGCCTCTGTGTTTCCAGTCACGCCACAGGGGAAGGTAAACACGCTGGAGCCGATGCAAAAATGTCTAATAGGAGATGGCTCTTGTCAGTGTGTCAGCATAATGTGGCTGATCCTAGGGTACAGGAACTTTTGGAAACAACATGGCCACTTCCCGCGTGATCTTGTTGCATTTTCTGGTGTAGCCTACACAGTATAGCATGGCATTCCTGCCAGTTTATTTGGATTTTTATCTTTGTATTTTTCTACAATGCTTTTTTTTTTTTTTTAATATGTCAATGTTCTTTCAAATTGACCCCAAACAGAAAAGAAAAACTTGCATGACTACTTTCGTCAATAATATTTGCCTACAAGTACAAGAAACATTTTAGAAGCATTTTAGGGGAAACAAGAAGGTAGATTTAAAAACTACTCTTACTGAGTGAATAAAAATTCAGGAATATTGTCTTGGACTTATGTTCTGTAAAAATACACAAAGCCTTGTTGTTTCTCTTTAAATCATTATATAAATAAAAACAATAAATAATGAAACAATAACACCAAATAAACAATCTCTCATTAAAATAAAAAAAAAATAAAAAAACCTTGTTTACACATACATTACTGGGGTCTCTGGGATCCAAAAAATAAAGAACATAACAGTTCTCAACAGAACACGAGGGTTAAATCTGTAAAAGATATGCATAATATTTTTTAGAAAGTTTAGAAACAATTCCCCCATAATTAGCTAGCTTTAGAAATGTTCTGAACCATCAACTAAACTCATTCTCCTGTCATTTGCAGTTCATCATGAGCTATAGAGCAAATCTAAATATTCCTTTGTCTCGCCAGAAGAAAACGGAAGACATTTTGGAGTTCCACGGCCGTCAGTAGACATATTCAGATATTGATCAAGCGGGTAAGAGATCTGATTCCTAGAGAGGTCGCCACAGTAATCTGGTTTACATCTCTGTAGTTTGGAGACAGGGCTGGCAATGATAGCCCTGCCTGATTGAATTTGCAAGTCGAGGGGGATTTTTAACGTGAGGTAATTGCTGACAGGCAGTGGGTCAGACAGCCCTAGGCCCAATCAAGCGCTATCGGATGTCACGGTAACATTTCATGGCCCTAGAGAGTGAAAGAGAAAGAGAAAAAGAAGGAAGTGATAGATATAACTGCCTAATCTCTCTCTCTCACACACACATGCTCAAACAATGTATCAGCTGGTCCGTGCATTTAAATTCTTCAACTTTTAGTGTCATAGGTCAAAAGTCAGATGTCAGCATTAACTATACCACGGCAACCAAGGGGTCAGGGTTTGGCTATTTAGCAGTTAACCCTGTTGGTAGATGCCGTAACTGCACCATTATGGAGGCAAAAAGCATCTTTCTCCATTTATGGTCATTTAAAAGTAGCTATGTATTCAGACTAAATATTTCTTTTTTGCCACCAACATGTAAATCACAAAAACGAGTGAGCAATTTTTGAAGAGGGCTCTTCAAAGCGTGAAATGGACTTCACTAGTGAAAACCTACACTGCATGCGATCTTGTAGTGTCATCAGCCATTCAGCAATCTCGGGGCATAATTTTCTCATTAGAGACAGATGTACTGTAGGCTTGTGTGTGTGTGTGTGTGTGTGTGTGTGTGTGTTTGTGTGTGTGTGTGAGTGTGTGAGAGAGAGAGAGAGAGCTCTGTTGGGGCCCATTTCTAACCTGTGCTAAATGGCTTCAAAAGTGTGTGAGCACTTCAGTGTTAAAGGTCATGTGTTTGCTATGCTAACCTGTGACCTCTGGTCTATTTCAACAGTGGCTCAGTGAAAGCGCTTAGAGAATGAGAACGAGACACAAGGTGTGTGTCTCTAATGGACATGTGTTTACAAAGGGACTGTCCCAAGACAAGTGAATTATTAAACAAGGCAAAACTGTGATCACACACCCCTCACTAATGAGTGCGTGCACACAGTTTGAATCAGGGCCAACCTGTGGGTTTGTTGGGTCCTAGGCGAGATCATGAAAATGGCCCATGCCAGTGTAAAAATAAAAGATAAAAAAAATTGAACCACTGCAACATGACAAGCTGCATTTGTCTTTTTACAAGAAAGTACTAAAAATCAAACTGCATTACTATGTGTATAAAGTATTATTTAGTGCATCAGATAATAGATTTTAAAACAATGGACCATTCAGATGAATCTGCAGGTGGGATGCATTATAAAAATACTCAGTTCTTCTGCTTTATAACACTAAAAAAAAATGGCTACAAACTTCATAGAAAAATAAGGAGAACTCAGTGTTTATATTAGGAATCAGGATTTTAAAATGAAGCTTTTCACTCACCAGCCTGTACATCATCGCACCATTAGCTAGGTAACTCCTAGCCAATCACATGTAAGCCAATGCTTTATAAGTCTGCTCACATTCTATCACATTGCTGTTTCAGTTGTGCTAACACGGCTAACGCGTCAAGCACCAACTGGCAATAAATTGGTGTGATTTTAAAGAGCTTCAGAGATCGTCACTCCTGAGAAGAGCTCCCATAGCGTCAGCTACTGACGCAGCATCTCATTCCCCAAAGTTACAGTTGTAACCAGACTGATTTTTTGCATCTGGTCCACTTGTCAATGAAGCAGAATAGCCCTGACATACATCATCTATAGGACAGGACGGCACTGATTTGAATTAATGTATTGAGCTTATTTAAGAGCTCGCTTATTTTTTCTTCATTTCTGGTTGTTCTCTCGAAGTTTGCTCGTCTTTTTTTCTGGTGTAAAATTCTCTCATTTTCACTCACTCTCTATTCTACATCTATTTATTCTTTAAGTTTTTCCCAAAGAAGCCAGGCAGTTCCTTATTCTGAATAATTTTTAAACATGTTAAATATTATCAATCACACAATGCTATGAGACATATTTGAGAGTCTAATACCACAGGCAACATTTAGCAACAATTCGTTAATTTCACACACTTCTGCTTCCGGAACATAAGCCACAAACAGACAGACAGACAAAAAACAGCTCCTAAAGCAGCTCGCTGCAAAACCTGGGTGTGTGTGTGCTTTGAGTTTGCTTACTCTCACAAATCTCTCACAAATCTTCTATCATCTTACCTAATCTGACAAAAACACTCTCACACAAACATTTATCTATCCCAAGAGGAAAATGTTATTGCTCAAATGTAGCTCTTTCAGAGAACAGGAGATTGCTTAATGGATATTTTTTGCTATGTTGCAGTTAAGTATTAGCTTTGTCTTGGATGTTTATCATACATTTCCTTTTGAGAGATAACAATAAACACAAATGAGGCAATTGTTGACATTGACAGTGATACATTAAGAGTATAAACTATAAAATGAATGTGGTTAGCTCAGCTCAGTTTGATCATGGGATAATTAAATGAGAATTGTTTGAGTTCATTGTAGAATTTTGCATCTTGGCAAATTTGAACAGTATGAGACATTGTTGAGATCTCTTCTGAATCTCTGTAGGATAAACATTCTTATTCTCAGGACAAAAAATCAGAGAAGCAATAGACTTCAGGAAAGGTCTCCATGTGATTATGTTTAATCTCATTGCTGTCTAGGAAAACAATTGAGATATTAAAGAAATCTTTCTTTCCAATAGGTCTAATAAGATGATTAACTCAAAGAGGCAGCTGTCACAGAAGAGGGTGATAGGGGACATGAGGTTCCACCTGCTGGCAGAGTTGTGTCAGGTTTCTGTCTCTGAGCCAGGTTTGACAGAAAACATGGAAACAGAGTCTAAACCTTAACTTTTTGCCACACTTGCCAATGGCAAGTGAATTCAGAAAATTCTTACCACAAAATCAATATTTTGCATTATTTTATTTAAAATATACATTAGGGAAGCACTAGTACAAAATATTTTGGCTGGTACCGATACCGATTTTAACCAAAAAAAAAAACCCTATTGGCCGATACCGATTGTTTTTTTTTTTTTTTTTTTTTTTTTTTTTTTTTGACACATACCTTATTTTGTCATAAGATTTGACTTTGCTTATGCTTTACAAAGAGGTACAAAAGCTTTTTTGTTTACTGTTCTAACAATAAATAATTTCCATTGAACATGCATTGGATCTGTTGAACACAGGACAGGTCAAAATTTTAAAGATAAATAGAAGATAAAATAACTAAATATGATAACATGATGATTGATATATATATATATATATATATATATATATATATATATATATATATATATATATATATATATATAGGTATTTTGTAATGTTTTTCTAAAACATTTTTGTTTTTGCAGTTTAATAAAACAGAACATTACAACAGTAATATAACATTACAAATTCATACTATGCATATGTTCAACCACATCATGGAAAAATTAAAAGTTTTATTCAAGGGAACAAACCCCCCTTTTAAATTCTGTATTATAGTGACATAATAAATAATGGATAAAGCCATCCAGAGAACGCTGCTGGCTCAAACAGCACTGAATGCAGTCTATATTTTAAAATGCAAGCTTTTAAGGTTTAGTAATCATGGAAGCCATATTGCCATTTCAATCTTAATTCAATCAATCATGCAGCAATAATCATTTTCATACTGATGCCTCAAAAGTCAAAGTCTTCTACATACTGTGTCTATTATTATTTTAGATTGTGCATTTGAATTGAGTTTTTACAATCTGTGTTACTACTTAATTATAAATAAACCATTGGTTATTCATATTGGTTTTCATGCTTATAACCGATATGTTGATGGTTTTAATTAGGTCAGTAATTGGCCGGTAAATAATGGCAACCGATTCATCGGTGCATCCCTAATATACACTAACTTAGCACTTTATTAGGAACCCTATGGTACTAATAAAGTTCCCGACGTGGTCTTCTGCTGTTGTAGCCCATCCGCATCAAGGTTCAATGTGTTGTGCATTCTGAGATGCTATTCTGCTCACTACAATGGTACAGAGCTGTTATCTGAATTACCGTAGCCTTTCTGTCAGCTTAAATCAGTCTGGCCATTCTCTGTTGACCTCTCTCATCAACAAGGTGTCTCTGTCTGCAGAACTGCCACTCACTGGATGTTTTTTGTTTTTGGCACCATTCTGAGTCAATTCTAGAGACTGTTGTGTGAGAAAATCCCAGGAGATCAGCAGTTACAGAAATACTCAAACCAGCCCGCCTGGCACCAACAATCATGCCACGGTCAAAATCACTGAGATCACATTTTTCCCCTTTCTGATGGTTGATGTGAATATTAACTGAAGCTCCTGACCCGTATCTGTATGATTTTACGCATTGCACTGCTGCCATATGATTGGTTGATTAGATAATCACTTAAATATGTACTGTAGGTGTACAGGTGTTCCTAATAAAGTGCTCAGTGACTGTATATTTTTATCCCTATGACATAATTATTTAGCTGTTTTTCCTTACATATTTATCATTATTATAATATGATATTACATATCATTATGTCTCTTACAGAATCATACACAAGCTAGTCAATAGTTACAAATATTTTCAGACACATTGTTATTTTCTTCCTCATATTTTTGTTTTGGTGACTTAAAAGCAAGGAATATTCTACATAATATGCCACATAGAGTTTTGGATAAGAAAAATGTTATCCATTCTAGATAAACTTCTTACTGTAAATTTTCCACTGAGATAAAAGTTGTTCCCTGATTTGATCTGAATCACACACGTCACTTGTATCAGCAAGTGTCAGAATTTTGTTCTTACAATTCGAACCTGATTTCATGAAAATTAAGTGACTGTAGCGACATTTTTGCAAATATATTACGTGCTTCCTTGCTTACACATATCATGGCAGTTCTGAGGTGAAATGTCCACTGTGTGCCGCAAAAGCAAGTTTTCTACCAAACAGATGAGGTTTTTAAGGTTAATGTTCTTTCGAATTTTAAATCAACAAAATCTACCTCCCTACCCTAAACCTTAAACCTAATAGTGTCATAAAAAGCAAATGTGAGATGAAAAACTCAATTGCTAAAGCAACCACGTCATCTTGTGGTGCTTCTATGACACTTTCTGCTCATGTGTCGACTTGCATGCTTTTCAGCACTCGTACCCTGGTCCTTTGCATCAAGTGCAAAGCTTTATCAGTTGAGCTACCGATAATATTAAATTGCATGTGAAGAAGCTTGTACATGTAGCTGGTTATGTAAAACAACATTAAAAACTATTGCACTATAGTAAAAGTTTCTTGATGTCATAAGATAGCATTGTGTGAAGAACAGGGTGAAAAGTGTTTATGAACTGACAATCTGCCCTTTTGTTCATGAATTGTGTAAAAGGGAATAAAAGTTGTGTAAAAGTGTTCATTTCCGTGACACGCAGAACAAGCCAGGTAAAAATCATTTTGCAAAAATGTAGGTATATTAATGTGATTCTGTGAGACCAGGTTGGAGCATATGAATGTACTGTATATGTACTATAATGCGGTTCCTAATAAAGTTACCGGCCAACTGTTAATTACAGTATCTCTTTTTATTAACTTACCAAAACTATTTTTACTTTACTAGCTCTTGACAACTGCTAATTTTGGACGCTGTGTGTAAACCTTCAGTTTATCTCTCTGAATAATTGACTCCACTGATCTAAACCTACTTGCATATTTTGGTAGTGCATGTATAGTGACATAAAGGGATAGTTTACCATTTACTCACCCTCATGTTGATTCACTTAACCCATATGACTTTCTTCCATGGAATACAAAAGGAGATGTCAGGCTCAATGGTTTAGGACTGTTAGCCTCAGTTACCATTCACTTACATTGCATCTTTTTTCCATAATAAAAGTGAATGGTGACTGACAGTAAAAATTCTGCCTAACAGGATTGTAATGTTTTGAGACGTTGCAGACATTACAGCTGATTTTCCGTAAAGCTGAATAAATAATTCTTATTCAAAGTAATGTCCAGCATCATCCAATCTATAGGTTTTAACTATGTTAAAATAAAACGTAGCATTATAAAATTCAGAATCTATGTACTGATTAACATCCCAAACTTGCAGCCTGAAACTGAACTTTTGGTTGGATTTTAGGACTGAATGCGCTTAGTTGCATAGAAAGCTATAGGACGCTCCCTTGCTCACTATTCAGTGAATGACTTAACAGTTCAAAATTCACCTTATTTTCATCTAGGGTTGCAAAGGGGCAGAACATTTCCGGTAAATGTCCGAAAACTTTCCAGAAACTTTCCGTGGGAAGTTAAGCTGGCGAATTTTGGAAATATTGGAAAAAACTTTGGACACTTGGCTATATGCTGCTGAATCTTTGTGGCATTCTTAACATAGGTCTTTGCACAGTATTTGCAAATGTACACAGCCTTTCCTTCTATGTTGGCTGAGGTGAAATGTATCCACACATCAGATGGCACACGTGGCATTGTTCTGTAGAATAAGATTAGAAAAAAGCTTGTAAAAAACACTAATGCAATGCCATGCACAGATATATAAACAGTTAGCTAAACAACTGGAATATTCTGGAATGGTAAAAATATTTTACTATTGATGCTGGACAAATGAATAGAAATAGGCTAGATGAATAGATGAACACTCCTCAATCAGCATGCTAAATCAAACCATAGCCTCCGTTCTTGTATGATAATAGAAAACTGGCTAGTAGAAGGCAGAAGAAACAGCATCACAGTTGAGCTAGCTAGCACCATGATAGCTAGCCTATTAAATTGTCAATGAAATGGTGTTAGCTAGCTTACATTTAGCATATCTGATTTACTGGCTAGCTAGCTACTGTATAAACACATTTTAGTGTTTAGTATTTAGTATTTGCTAGTTAAACTTTAATACCATAGATCAAATATATTTACCCTAATAATATCATCAAAATTTACTTGACTGGATGTAGTCCTTGGGCTCAAATGCAGTAGTGTGGCTTCAATAGTCCTGCTGTAGTAAGTAGCCTGCAGTAAGTAGTGTGCTGTGTGCATGTGATTGAGGAATGCACAGGGTAGAAATTCAACTGAATTTGCATTAAATCTGGTTGTTTTAACAACCAGATTTTTATTATTATTATTATTATTATTAAATTTAAGTTCCCTGTTATAGGCTAACTTGCAATTTAGCAAATTTCCAGTTTATTCCCATTAATTCCCATTAATTCCCATATATTCCCATTAATTCCCATGGAAAGTTTCCAACTTTGAAAATTCCCAGAATTTTGCAACCCTATTTTCATCCTAACTCCATATAAAGCATCTGAAAGCAAAATTTGTCAGCTTTTGGAAGAACCCATTGATTCTCAATGTGAAAATGCACAGTACATATATAAGAATGCATTTACTAATGTTAATGAATAGAATCGTATTGTACAGTGATAACAAAATGTATATTAAATTGAAGCTAAATGACCCACAGATGTGTTAGAGTTGAAAGTTATTCAAAATAACAAACATGTTTTTTTTCTACTTTTGAGGAAATGCAGTGCCAGTGTCCACATATGTAGACATCATGTTTATCAATGTGCTGACGTGTGAAAAATGAACAGATTTTTTAAAGCGGCATATCAAACGAAACTAGAGACATTTCTCTTTACAACCAAACAGGTTTCAATGAAAAACTGAAATATATTTCTTACCAGAGGCACTTTTGTTGGCGCTGCGTCCATAGGAGAGCTTAAAGGAAAGCTATGGCATGCTGTTGTGTCACATGACTCGGTGCGGCAGAAGTTAACCCTTTAAATGACAGTCTAGAGTCTTGTGAACAGTAATCAGTCTGTTTTTAACAGACATGCGTTGATTATAGCGAAGCCAAAATACAACGTCCATGCATGTGGACGCGATGTCGCACAAGGCTGTAATAGTTAACAATTGTGTAAGGTGTATCTGGACTTATTTACAGACTATACCAACACGTGATATTTCACTCTATGACACATTTGAATGAGTGCTTTCTCTTATGTGTAATTGTGTAGTAGGCCTAATGTTCAGAGGCATTTGACATCACTAATAGCTCTGTTTGTGTGCTTGCTTGTAGACTATTTTAGACTTGTCACTAATGGCTTATGGTGAGTCCCTTGTCACCCAATGACACTTCACGTCCCTAAACGAACATCATCTGTCACTTTCCCCTCTCTAGCTCTCGTCTTCTCTCTCTCTCCTCCTGCGGGAGTTGTGTTGCAGTTCTGTCTGTAACCTCTGGGGTCAGATTGAATATATACTCTCATAAACAACATCTATTATTTACCAGCTGACACTGATCCTCGGACTCGTCTCCGGGAACAGCAGTCCGTCAAAGCATGAAATATATCCATCCATCCGTCCACACTCTTTCAGTTGCTGTATCCATAAAAATATGTCTCTTTTCTATTTGACCAAACACACACTTCTCGTCTTAATGATATGGAAATATTCTGATGCACATCATGCTAAATATGACAGTCTAAAGTAATATGTGTTGTTCTTTGAACATGTACAAGAGTTTATAATGAATAACAATATATTACAAATTTACAATATATACAATAAATATACTCACACAATTAGTCTTGTTATCCTATATTTTGTTAAAATGTTTATGCTGTTGTCTGCATCTAATGCATTCATATTTGGATACTGTCCTAATGAAAAGCATATTCAATGGTGAAACATCCATCGCTAAAGTCTCGCACATGTTGAACTTAATTTAAAAGAATATTCCAGGTTCAATACAAGTTAAGCTCTATCGACAGCATCTGTAGCATAATTCTATTAATAAATGATTTTCAACTCATCCCTCCTTTTCTTAAAAAAAGTACAAATCTGGTTTACAGTGAGCACTTAAAATGGATGTGAATGCAGCCAATTTTTTTGAGGGTTTAAAGCAGAAAATGTGAACCGTATAATTTTATAAAGAATTGAGCTTTACTGCCAAGTGTTCTCACATACACAAGGATTTTTTTTTTTGGTGATAGGAGAAACAAGTGCACACAGAACATTAATGTGAGACACAGAATATAAAACAAGGTAAGAGTATAAATAGACATATAAATTAATAGGACATATAACAGAATGGTGTATGTACATGTGCAAGTGGTAATGTATGTTCAAGGTAGGGGTATGTACAGTTATTGAATTATATATGTGAATTTACATATGTACATGAGATATGTATTTACATTATTGCACTATGGGGGAGTCCTGAGGCAGTTTAATTGTTCATGTGGAAAATGGCCTGAGGGTATGACTGTTCTTGTGCCTGGATATCCTGGCGCTCAGTGCTCTGTAGCGCTGGCCAGAGGGCAACAGTTCAAAGAGGGAGTGGGCAGGGTGTTTGTGGTCCACAGTGAATTTACCTACACATTTCCTCACTCTGGAAACATACAGGAGGGTGGGCAGAGGGGCACCAATAATCCTCTCAGCAGTCCTGACTGTCCGTTGTAGTTTCCTTCTGTCTGATTTAGTGGCTGAACCAAACCAGACAGTTATAGATGTACACAGGACAGACTCAATGACGGCCAAGTAGAACTGTGTCAGCAGCTCCTGTGGCAGGTTGAACTTCCTCAGCTGGCAAAGGAATTACAACCTTTGCTGAGCCTTCTTCACAATGGAGTCTATGTGGGTGTCCCACTTCATGTCCTGAGAGATGGTAGAGCCCAGGAACCATAAAAGCACTTTCATCAATTCTTCTGTTAAAACTTGTGTATTATTTGAGCTGTAAATATGTTTAAATCATCATTTTTGTGGGAGTGCAGGGTTGATGAAGTTATGTCGTGCTGCAACGAAGTTGTCAAATTGGATATAACTTTACACAGAAATGTTAGTAAGCTATTTAAACACAACAAAATCACATTAACACTCAACACATCTTGTGGCTATACTTTTAAAACAGTGATTATTTCAACATTGGCCCCATTGACTTCCATTGTAATTTTTGCTTTTTTAATGAAAAGGAGGGACGAGTCGATATTAGTTTTTGTGGTAATCAGCATTATGCTGCAAATGCTGTTGATTGAGCTTAATTTGTATTGAACACGGAATATTCCTTTAAGCTGGTCTATTCAGCAGTGACAAAAAATATTTCAGAAGAATCTTCCACCTGTTCTGAATGTTGTTTGTGTCTTTTCAACTTATCACATGAGTTTATGATGCCCTCACCCCACCCTCAGGGGCAATGATGTCATGTGTCCTCATTAAATATATTTTCTACAACTCCTTTGTCCATATACCGAGAGAATCTCCCATCTCCTCCCAAACACAACCAATACATTATTTACTTACCCAACTCTCCTTCATTCACCAGAACCCTCATTAGACAAGGCTAATGTCACTACACAATACTTGTCTTTCTGACCCAGCTGTCTGGCTACTCTATGGACAGGTCTTCATGTGTTTGGCCCATAATCCATTAGATCCCTCTGAGGGCTTATTACGCACAACTCTAATGCACATACACATGGCTTACAGATGACGAGGAGGGCCTGTCTGTGCTTCTCAGGGGCTTTCCTTTCATTTTCATCAGGAATAAGATGAAATGAGGAAAAAAAAAAATAAAAGTGTTCGAGAAGCTACATTGAAACTGTAGCATTCCAAGCTACGAGCTTCTTGTAACTTCTCATAACTCAGTAAATTATTTCACTATAGTCAAGCTACCCATTAAAAAAGTAGCTGCACTACATTTTTTTTTATCATTAACTCACCCTCACTCCATCCCAGATGTGTATGACTTTCTTTCATCCTTCTGCTGAACAAAAACAGATTTTTAGACTAATATCTCAGCTCTGTAGGTCCATACAGTGCAAGTGAATGGTGGCCAGAACTTTGAAGGTCCAAAACGCATATAAAGGCAGCAGGAAAGTAATCCAGATGACTCCAGTAGTTAAATCCATGTCTTCAGAAGTGATATGATAGGTGTGGGTGAGAAACAGATCAATATTTATGTCCTTTTTTACTATAAATTCTCCTCCCTGCCCGGACACGCATGCTCCATGTTCTGTCTGTTATTGGCATGAGTGCATTGTGCTTATGTCATCTTGGTGGCATGCACTCATGCCAATCGTTTATATCTGTCTCTCGTGACCACGGACGCGCTTCGCATTGCGCTAAGTGCCCGGGTCTTAAGCTGTCTTCACGTTGTGCTGAGGCTCGGTCACTTCAGTCTGAGCTGTTTGGTTTGTGTGTGGCCGAACTCTCGCACAGGTGTCCTTTCTCGTTTTGTCACCTGTTGTGTGCATTGTGTGGTGTTTGCCTCGCGATGTACGCTCAGGCTTTGTCTAGTGTGAGAATGCATGGCATTGCTTTGTTAACATTGCCGTGCATTCTCTTGTCTTATCTGTCAGTTGGCATGTGCGCCTGTTGTCTTGGCGATATGCGCTCGTGCCATTTGGGTGCCTGTGTCTTGTGAGAGCACGTGGCTTTGTTTTGTTTCTGTATTGCCACGTGTCTCTCAGTCTTGAGTCGCACCCCACCTCCTTGTTTGCCCATTATTAGTTTATTTGTTAAACCTGCCCTGCCCATTAACCTGTTTGATTTCCTTCCCTATTTTAGTCTCATCGTGTGTGCCGTCCAGTGCCAGTTCATTGTTTCGTGTCCATGTCGGTGTTGTTCGTGTCCCTGTTCCTAGCCGGTTCCGGTCGGTCCTGTACCCAGCTCGTCTGCCCCAGCCCAGCTTCAGAGGGCTCCAAGCCTGGATTGTGTTTTTACCTTACGGGGTAGTTTTTGTTTGGTTTTGTTTATTTTTGTATAAATAAATCCTTTTGTTTTTACTCTGTGTTTGGGTCCTGCCTCTGATTGTGACAAATCTAAAAATCTTAAAACGGCTACGACAGTGATTGTCAGGGACTTAATTTATTGTTCCACTATATTTTAAGAGTTTGGATATGAATATTATTACCACCTTCTGGTGAAATCTCCAAACTTCCAATGCAGGAACTGAATTTGAACTTTGTGCTGAGATTCTCTGGAAAATAGCAAATTGCGCTTTGCAACACTTCATTTACATACAATACAACCACAGTTTGCACACATACACCCACAGTAGCGCAAACACTCCCACCCATGCCCACTTGTGCTGGCACGAAAATTGCACTTAGAATTAGCACTCTCACGAAAATTGGATAAGACTTTGTGCATGGTCGTTGCGCATAGTGCACTAACGAAAATATAGCCCATCATTTCTTGTTTTTATTTCTTTTGATTTTGGGATTATTTTGTGAAATTCACCTATGAAGTAACATCAAGAAATTCTTCAAAGAACCATTAAGCCAACTCAAAAACCCTATACAGTGAAAAAATGGTTCTTAAGAAGAGGTCCTGCAAAGAACCACTGAAGAACCTTTATTTTTAACCTGTTGAAGCATACCCCATTTTGGAGCACATACCATGAAAATGGCATACCCTTACTAAAATGGTGACAGATTGGATTCATCTGGCGATCGCATTTTCATAATAGAGGTATGAAGTCCTGTTTTGATTTTGTATGTTTTAATTTGTACTCCTGACATTACTTTATTACTGTTGCTGGAGCATTTCTATCTTAAAACAGAGACTGGATATAAATGCTGAACCCTTAGACCTTTCAAAATATGTATAATTTGTCAATATTATTAACATTTTAGGACCATAAACTATATAATAAATACAAACAAATGCAAGGAAACAGGTTTTAAGACTAAAGGTGCTTAATCATGAAAATTAATGATTCTGACAAAATGTTTTTCCCTGTGAGGCCCACCATCCTCTGTTACAATCTCTCTCTTAGACAGCTTACAATGAAGCTGCTGAGACACACCCAGGGCTTTCTGCTCCTCACGCTCACTGTCGACGGCACGAGATTCAGTGATCACTTCCACATGTGACAGCCATCACGAGCCACGAGAGCAGCCGTTCTCCAATTGGATCTCATTAGGAATGGAAGCCGGAGCTGGCGTGGGGGTACGAGCTTTATATAAGGCAGAACTGCTGGATGGAGTGAACAACATCACTATTTGGTTACAGGGTGGAGAGCAACTGCACACATTTGAGAAACTGCTGTTTCTACTCTGAAACTTATTGTGACATGAACCTCTTCAAACCAAAAAGGTCAAAGTTTGGCTGGTTAGTATGGGCCGGTTAGCTCATGCTGGTAGACACAGTTGTGCTCAAAAGTTTGCATACTCTGGCAGAAATTGTGAAATTTTGGCATTGATTTTGAAAATATGACAGATCATGCAAAAAAACTGTCTTTTATTTAAGGATAGTGATCATATGAAGCCTTTTATTATCACATAGTTGTTTGGCTCCTTTTTAAATCATAATGATAACAGAAATCACCCAAATGGCCTTGATCAAAAGTTTACATACCCTTGAATGTTTGGCCTTGTTACAGACACACAAGCTGACACACACAGGTTTAAATGGCAATTAAAGGTTAATTTCCCACACCTGTGGCTTTTTAAATTGCAATTAGTGCCTGTGTATAAATAGTCAATGAGTTTGTTAACTTTCATGTGGATGCACTGAGCAGGCTAGATACTGAGCCATGGGGAGCAGAAAAGAACTGTCAAAAGACCTGCGTAACAAGGTAATAGAAATTTATAAAGATGGAAAAGGATATAAAAAGATATCCAAAGCCTTGAAAATGCCAGTCAGTACTGTTCAATCACTTATTAAGAAGTGGAAAATTCGGGGATCTCTTGATACCAAGCCAAGGTCAGGTAGACCAAGAAAGATTTCAGCCAAAAAACTGCCAGAAGAATTGTTCGGGATACAAAGAAAAACCCACAGGTAACATCAGGAGCAATACAGGCTGCTCTGGAAAAAGACGGTGTGGTTGTTTCAAGGAGCACAATATGATGATACTTGTACAAAAATGAGCTGCATGGTCGAGTTGCCAGAAAGAAACATTTACTGTGCCAATGCCACAAAAAAGCCCAGTTACAATATGCCCGATAAAACCTTGAATGCCTCACACACACACTGTAATTTGGAGTGACGAGACCAAAATAGAGCTTTATGGTCACAACCATAAGCGCTATGTTTGGAGAGGGGTCAACAAGGCCTATAGTGAAAAGAATACCATCCCCACTGTGAAGCATGGTGGTGGCTCACTGATGTTTTGGGGGTGTGTGAGCTCTAAAGGCACGGGGAATCTTGTGAAAATTGATGGCAAGATGAATGCAGCATGTTATCAGAAAATACTGGCAGACAATTTGCATTCTTCTGCACGAAAGCTGCGCATGGGACACTCTTGGACTTTCCAGCATGACAATGACCCTAAGCACAAGACCAAGTTGACCCTCCAGTGGTTACAGCAGAAAAAGGTGAAGGTTCTGGAGTGGCCATCACAGTCTCCTGACCTTAATATCATCGAGCCACTCTGGGGAGATCTCAAACGTGCGGTTCGTGCAAGACGAGCAAAGACTTTGCATGATCTGGAGGCATTTTGCCAAGACGAATGAGCAGCTATACCACCTGCAATAATTTGGGACCTCATAGACAACTATTACAAAAGACTGCACGCTTGCAAGGGTATGAAGACTTTTGAACAGGGATCATTTCATTTTCTTTCTTTGTTGCCATGTTTTGTTTTATGATTGTGCCATTCTGTTATAACCTACAGTTGAATATGAATCCCATAAGAAATAAAAGAAATGTGTTTTGCCTGCTCACTCATGTTTTCTTTAAAAATGGTACATACGTATATTACCAATTCTCCAAGGGTATGCAAACTTTTGAGCACAACTGTACTTTAACTACACCATTATGGGGGGAAAAGCATCTTTTTCCCAGGGTATCTGCAGGATCGCAGGAATTAAATTTAAGACTTAAGGCCAAATAAAAGAAAAATTTAAGACTAATTTTGCAATGAAAAAAATGGTTTAAAAACACATAAGATAATAAATTAGCAGGTCAATACAAAACCACTGAGGCTACTTGGATGTCTCTGGACATGTTTATGATATTATACTGTGCATTTATGTGTTTTCTTTTTTAAATAATATAATAATAATATCAACTCTAAATGAATTCAAGTGAAGTCATTTTTATTTGTATAGCGCTTTTCAAAACAGATTTCTTCAAAGCAATCTTTAAGAGAAAATAAAGTTTTAATACCTTTAATGTCTTAGAGTCATAATTGTGTGGTCTGATAAAAACATGATTGTAAATTGTGCCTTAAAATGAATAATTAAATAAATAAGAAAATAATATAATAATTAATTATGATGTATGTACCCTACATTATGACCCTTCTCTTTAGTCACATGTTTCCCAGCAAGATGTGATGCAATCATGTGCTGAATTACATTTATATTGTTTTTCTTGGCAGATACCTTTAACAACTACTTTAACATTCTCCATAACATCTCCTTTTAAGTTCTACATAAAGCAGTTTTGCAACTGCATGAAGGTAAGTACATGATGACAATTTTTATTTTTGTGTGAAGTATGACTAGTACAAGTCAATACTAAGTTATGATGTATACTGAAAACAGATTATATACTATATATTAAAGACAGGTCATATGTATATTATTGATATTATAATATTTACATAATTATGTAATTATTATATATGTATATTATTAGAAACTGAAATTAAAATTGACTGATTCACATGGCAGAGGAAATACCTGTTTACTTCAGATGGAACTTTAGAGAAATGGAAATGAGAGATGTAACCCTGCAGCCAAGTAGTTCTGTTAGCTTTACACAAAGCATTTTTGCTATACTGCCTTTCTTGTCAAAGGTGCTGTAAAATAAGGAAGCGGCACAATTTTAAAGGCGTCTAAACAAGACCGCTCCGACCTCGCGCGCTTGCAAATTGCAACGTTGACAGCTTTGTTGATTATAAACAGGAGCGATAGTTTTTATCACATTATTCACTTACAGAGACACAATATAACACCATTTACATTTCAGATTAACAAATTTATGAAGGTCCATACATCTGTAACATCACAAGTTCAGTACAACTGCGCTTGACACACTAAAAGTGCGTGAGCTGCAAAATGCTGGCTGCACGAGAGAGAGAGGGGCGCGAAAGAGCTAATTTACTAGCGCAGATTCTGTTAAGTGTCTCCTCTATTCATGCACCAAAAGTTAAGACCTCCACAAATTTAAGACTTCTTATGGCCTTAAAGATTAAAAAGTATATTTAAGACTTTTTAAGGACCTGCGGGTGCCCTGTTTTCCATATTCGGCTATTCAAAAGTAGTCGTATATTCTGATTAAATACAATTATTTGCAAGCAACATATAAAGTGCAAATATTTTATTATATTATAATGCCCAACAAAGACAAAACAGTAATTACGCTAACACTGAATCTGAGAAAAATTTATTTAAAGTTACAAGGTGTTAGTGTGGATTTTGTAGTTATTTTCACACTCCGTTTTCTCTGAACCTGGGCATATATATGGTAGATGAGCCAAATCCAACTATCACATGACAGATAATAGACTAAGAGACCCTGTTTTAGCTCATAATCAGTTTTGACAACTGCATTTTTCCTTTGAACAGCAGTATAGTAGATGTCTTGCCAGTGACCAATTAGGGCTCTTTAAAGGCATGAAACGGACTTATATTTTGACATCGCAGCTCAGGCAGACTGATCTCACTGTGAATTCAGTGACAGTAGGTCGAAAGTTCTTCAGCTGAAATCAATCTGTGCTTACCGAAATTTAAACCACTGCCCCTAGTGGTCGAAGTGGGAAGTGTTGCTTAATGTATGGGCACGTGTGAGTTCCAGTTTCCAAGTGAAATGTCCACAGAGTGGCGCAAAAAGTGAGTTGTAAAGTTAGTTGGTTTTAACTGTAATGATGTTAACAGGAATACATATTTTATAAACCATTAGCCCTAACCCAAAATCCAAAAATGGAAATTCCAATTAAAATAAGTGTAACGGTTTGTTCAGATGGTTCATGTAATGAACTGGTTCACATAAATGATTCACTAATTGACTTGAGCTACTGTGCAGCAATAAATGGACTTTTTGGGGTGAAATATTTAGATAATTGCTGCTGTTTATCACTATATTTTCACTCAGTTATATAAAATAGGGTGTTTTCTAGTTTCACTAGTTTATATTTAGCCAAACTGAATACTGTCACCTTAATTTGTTTAAAGGAATATTCTGGGTTCAATACAAATTAAGCTCAATCGACAGCTTTTGTGACAGATTATTCCACAAAAATGTATTTAGACTCGTCCCTCCTTTTCTTTTAAAAAGCAAAACTCTGGGTTACAGTGAGGCACTTTCAATGGAAATGAATTAAACCAATCCATAAACATTAAAATACGGTTTAAAAAGTATAGCCACAAGATGTAAACAATACGTGTGTTAACATGATTTAAGTGTGATAAAATTGCTTACGTTACCATGACAACGTAATGCCGTAAAACCTAAAATGACTATAAAAATGACAATATAAACTACCGTACAGTTAATTTAATAAACAAGTTTTAACTGAAGAATTAATTTAAGTGCTTTTATAACATTATAAGATTTATATTTCTGCATTCAAACCCTCATAGAAATTGGCCCCATTCACTTCTATTGTAAGTGTAGCTGCTTTTCCACTATCGGGCCAGTGTGAGCCAGGGCTATCAACTGGCCAGCCGGGGCCAATAGCCTTGGATCTATAGCCGCAAGACCAAAATTGATCTGCATTCCAACCACTGGGCCAATAAGTCCGCAGCGTTGCCCAAAAACCCGCCCTTAATACACCACTGCGGTGCCAACGTCACACACCTCGCCCATTTCACATGCAACAGGGAAGCTCAAGCTGAGGTATCATGTTATCTAGAATATCAAGTATATATCGATTGTAGACAGCAAGGTAAGTTAGTGTTGACAACTCACCGATAGTAACTGCCATGGTGTCCTGAGTGGTCTCTCCACAAACAGCAGGACGATGTCCCAGCACACAGTCTATGAAAGTTCACCGAACCATGAAAAGTAATTTCTTAAGGCACCACTTTATCCACTGGGCGTTTTAACAGATTTGTACTGTGCCCGCATTTGTTTTATACATTTTTTTCCCAAACCTGTACCGCTGGATGGACAACCTGGGAAGTTCGTCGAATCTCTGCCTTTGACATTGAACTCGCCTCAATCCCCGGTTGGCCTTGTTTGGCCCAAGAGTAATCGACGGGCCAAAGGCCATTGGCTGTTGGCCCTGAGAAAGCCTCGAGGAGGCACGGTGAAGCCCCGGAAGTGACAGTGGGAACGCAACTGGCCCTGGCACGCACTAGCACGCCCTCATTTGACACGATAGTGGAAACGTGGCTATTAATCGTCCTCGATTTTTGCTTTTTTTTTTAAGAAAAGGATGGATGAGTCAAAATGATGCTTTGTGGTAATCAACATTATGTCACAAATGCTGTCAGTTGCACTTAATTGTATTGAATCAGGAATATTCCTTTAATGGCATCGTAATTAAATGTATAACTATGAAGTAAAAATATTTAATTCTGCCATCAGAACTGCAAAAAATTTACAAATATTTTCTTCTTTAAATAACCTCAATGTAGTTAGCTACTTTTTGCTAGCAACTTGTAGTGTAGCTAACTACTTTTTTTTTTTTAAAGTGTAGCATTGTAACTACTTTAAGTTATGAGTAGCTTGTGGCTTTGAAAGCTGTTTTGAAGTAGCTTCCTCAACACTGATGCCAACGGTTAGCTTTCTCCAGGTGTTATAGATCTCCTTGGTACAAATATACATTTACAATGAGCAAAATCTTAAACCTGCAAATAATGGTGGCTAATTCAAAGCAGATTGGACGGTTTATCTCTGCTTGTCTTGCTTCAACTCTTTCTCTTACACTCCAAAACACCTTTCTGTCTGTTTCTCTCTCTCTCTTTAATGTGATCCATCAACACCTGTTGCTATAAAGCATGAGCTGCTGTGTGCTCTGGAGCTTTTCAGAGTCGTAACTTAGTCCAGAACAGAGTGCCAGGCTCATAAATCAAATCCCCAGCATGAAACACATCCGAACAGAGAAATAATAGCTACAGCATGGATGGTGTTAAAGTAAAATAAATCACATTGTTATAAAGTTATGAAATTCATCTGATATATGGATGTATGCATCAGTTGCTATTTCCATCTGATATCTTAATTTATTTTGCTAGTCTTTATCAGTTTTGTTAAGCCAAAGCACTTCTCTGGATTTGTTCTCGTACAAAAAGGAAAGACAGAGCAATAGTAGGATCACTAGTATTCATGATCTAGTAATTCAACCTTATTCCGTTATAATATAGACAAGTAGATGGGTGTGTTTGTAATATTCTGGCTTGCCAGAACCACAGGAACGAGACCACCCAGAACACTGGAAGGACATTGGCTGGGGATCAGGGGAACTGAGGGCAAACTGTACCCAGGGCGGAGCTCTGTTTGTGTGTGTGTATTCACTTGCACATGTATATGGTGTTTATACGTTTATGTGAATCGATGTTCCATTTGTGGAGAAGAGATATTTTTAGGCAGTGGCTCTCCACAGATATGTGTGATTTCACCACGGGGTAAAATAAAACACATTCTGTGAATAATGTAAAGGTCATTGAAGGAAAGTGCTATTAAAACTAACAGATTTTAAAAAATAATTTTTTTGAATATGAATTATTATTTTTAAAACTATAATAATACATACAAAGAGTGAAATAAACAAAACAAGCCATACATTATTTACTGTGTGAAAAATAGAGGTCGGCCGATAACTAAGGTGGTAGAAAAGGCTTATAACCTAAACTTTCATCACAAAACTGGATTACAATACTGAATGTTGTTGCAATATTTGTGCTATCAGTACGATATCGCTATATTAAAGAAAACAGCGACAGAGCCAATCTCCCAGCCCTGAGGAGCCAACATCTTTTGTTTTCTAAGCTGCTAAACAATGGATATGTGAAGTCGCCTCCAAAGATGCACGAGGAGATACCACCAACTAACTCGTGTCTGGGATCTGTTTAACTCGCCGTAATATTACTACTGGCTGGCGATATAGAACTTAATCCCGGTTCACAGCCATCAGGCATCACTAGCCTTAGCACTACACAACCATCTGTGGTGCTACCGCTCAATGGCGATCAGTGTGTAACCCTTGGTAATAGCTGGCTCATCAACCCAGCTTCGTTTTACTCACCCTTTGTGTTCCTGAGGCTACAGCCTAACGTGCCATGGTTTGTTCCCGGTGGCGGGTGTGCGAATGGCCCGGTTGTAACGACGCTCCCGAGGCTACAAACTAGCCCCGGCGTACCCAGTTCCGAAGGCCTTCTCACTCAGATTAACTCGGAGCCAATGCACTCACCTATGATGCAAGCAAGATTACAAACTGCAGAAACTTCCAGTGGTGAGTGTCTGACTACACTACCTCCATCAACTTTTGACTGTCAGAATGTACAATTGAACATGTCCATCAAACCTAGGAATCCAGTTATGAAAAGGCAACAAACCACAAAATTCTTCCAAACACTGAATCAGGCCAAAATATTCTGGGATCCACGATGTAAAGCGAAAGGGTTATTTGGCGGATATTTAAACATTCAGAGTATGACTCCTAAACGCGAACAACTGGAACATCTATTCTGCAATTCCAATACTGACTTCTTAGGTTTGACAGAAACTTGGTTAACCCGCTCCTCCCGAGGCTGTAATAACTATGCCTGGATACAGTGTTTTTAGAAAAGACAGGGATCAAGGGGGGTGGGGGGGGGGGTTACTGTATGTTAAAAGCACTTTATTATGTAAATAACTTGAATGGCCAAGAGAAGCTGAACTTGAGTGTGAACATCTCACTTTCTACTGAAATGTCCTTTATCTTAATTTTTATGTACCAAAAACCCTCAGCAATGATAGATTTTTATTACCAATTGAAACTTATTAACCATTGTGATTCAAACAAAGAAATAATTGTTATGGGCGACTTTAATATTAATCAGAATGATAAGAAGGAAAGAAAAATCTTAAACAGCTGACTGATCATTTTAATTGTACACAACTAATAGAACAGCCTACAAGAATAACACCTCGTTCAAAAACTAGAATACATTTATTGTTCACAAATCGACCTGAAAGAATCACTAAGAATCATAACTTTTTGACCAGGCTGTCAGACCATAATGCAATCTTTCTCTCAAGAAAGCTCACAAAACAACGCTTTTTAAATACATTCCATTATGATATAGTCCCAAAAAGTCAACAGCAAATCCTTGAAGCAGCACAAGTGGGGACAAAGCATGGCTCGTATGGGGACATAGCATGGCTGTGATTCATTTTTTTTTGCAAAGATTCATGAAGTGATGGCGTCAGGGGGGCCTGGGTAGCTCAGCGAGTATTGACGCTGACTACCACCCCAGGAGTCGTGAGTTTGAATCCAGGGCATGCTTAGTGACAGCAGCCAGGTCTCCTAAGCACAAATTGGCCCGGTTGCTAGAGAGGATAGAGTCACATGGGGTAACCTCCTCATGGTCGCTATAATGTGGTTCTCGCTCTCGGTGGGGCGTGTGGTGAGTTGTGCGTGGATGCCACGGAGAATAGTGTGAAGCCTCCACATGTGCTAGGTCTCCGTGGTAATGTGTGCAACAAGCCACGTGATAAGATTGACGGTCTCAGACTCGGAGGCAACTGAGATTCGTCCTCCACCACCCGGATTGAGGCGAGTCACCACAAGTGATGCCGTCATTCACTAGAAGTGGGAATCAAAATAAAAGAAAGGGGAACACTTTGCCCTGGCTGAATGATGCATGTAGGAAATTGAAGAAAGTTAGAGACCAGCTGCTTAAAAAAATCGTTGAAATTGTCTTATTATAGACAGACAAAAATTCACCTCAATGAGAATGTAATACAGACTATACAGTGCATCCGGAAAGTATTCACAGTGCTTCACTTTTTCCACATTTTGTTATGTTACAGCCTTATTCCAAAATGGATTAAATTCATTATTTTCCTCAAAATTCTACAAACAATACCCCATAATGACAACGTGAAAGAAGTTTGTTTGAAATCTTTGCAAATGTATAAAAAAAATAAATAATAATAATTCACATGTACATAAGTATTCACAGCCTTTACTCAATACTTTGTTGAAGCACCTTTGGCACCAATGACAGCCTCAAGTCTCTTTGAGTATGATGCTACAAGCTTGGCACACTTATTTTTGGGCAGTTTCTCTCATTCTTCTTTGCAGGACCTCTCAAGCTCCATCAGGTTGGATGGGGAGCCATTTTCAGATCTCTCCAGAGATGTTCAATTGGGTTCAAGTCTGGGCTCTGGCTGGGCCACTCAAGGACATTCACAGAGTTGTCCTGGAGCCACTCCTTTGTTATCTTGGCTGTGTGCTTAGGGTCGTTGTCCTGTTGGAAGATGAACCGTCGCCCCAGTCTGAGGTCCAGAGCGCTCTGGAGCAGGTTTTCATCAAGGATGTCTCTGTACATTGCTGCATTCATCTTTCCCTCGATCCTGACTAGTCTCCCAGTCCCTGCCGCTGAAAAACATCCCCACAGCATGATGCTGCCACCACCATGCTTCACTGTAGGGATGGTATTGGCCAGGTGATGAGCGGTGCCTGGTTTCCTCCAGACATGACGCTTGCCATTCAGGCCAAAGAGCTCAATCTTTGTTTCTCATGGTCTGAGAGTCCTTCAGGTGCCTTTTGGCAAACTCCAGGCGGGCTGTCATGTGCCTTTTACTGAGGAGTGGCTTCCGTCTGGCCACTCTACCATACAGGCCTGATTGGTGGAATGCTGCAGAGATGCTTGTTCTTCTGGAAGGTTCTCCTCTCTCCACAGAGAAATATTGGAGCTCTGTCAGAGTGATCATCGGGTTCTTGGTCACCTCCCTGACTAAGGCCCTTCTCCCCAATCTCTCAGTTTGGCCAGGCGGCCAGCTCTAGGAAGAGTCCTGGTGGTTCCAAACTTCTTCCATTTACGGATGATGGAGGCCACTGTGCTCACTGGGACCTTCAGTGCTGCAGAAAGTTTTCTGTACCCTTCCCCAGATCTGTGCCTCAATACAATCCTGTCTCGGAGGTCTACAGACAATTCCTTGGACTTCATGGCTTGGTTTGTGCTCTGACATGCATTGTTAACTGTGGGACCTTTATATAGACAGGTGTGTGCCTTTCCAAATCATGTCCAATCAACTGAATTTACCACAGGTGGACTCCAATCAAGTTGTAGAAACATCTCAAGGATGATCAGTGGAAACAGGATGCACCTGAGCTCAATTTTGAGTGTCATGGCAAAGGCTGTGAATACTTATGTACATGTGATTTTATTTTTTTTTAGTTTTTTATTTTTAATAAATTTGCAAAGATTTCAAAACAAACTTTTTTCACGTTGTCATTATGGGGTATTGTTTGTAGAATTTTGAGGAAAATAATGAATTTCTTTATTATATAGCAGATTTCTTTATGGACATTATTGAGGGTGCAAAAGAGAATTTTTTGGGGGGCAAAATATTAACAAATTAATCGGTAGACAAAAGAAACAGGATAATAAAGATTTTGAACCCAAAATTAATAATGTATTAGTGAAAAATCAGACAACCATAGCTTCCAAATTCAATATTTATTTATTTTTAATTCAGTCCATGAGATATCCCATCTTTTTACTTCATCTGATGTTAGTTATAGACCTATTAATTTTGCACAGCCTATTTTTGAAATAACAGAAATGGAAGTGGCCAACATTATTGGTGCACTAAAAAGCTCCAAAACTAAGGATGCCTACGGGCTTGACACTAACTTTCTGAAATTGCATAAAGATTCCTTAGTATACCCGATTGCACATATGGTAAATCTGTCATTTAGGCAAACAGTTGTCCCATCAGCTTGGAAGGTGGCCACAGATACCCCATTTTTTAGATCTGGGGAAAAAAAACAAATATGGCTAATTATCGGCCAATCAGAATACTCCCGGTTATTTCTAAAGTTTCTGAGAAATGGGTAGCAAAGCTACTGACCAAACATCTAAATAAATGCTACACCCCTTTGCATCCTATGCAATTTGGGTTCCGTACCCACCATTCCACAGAATCAGCAAATCGTGTCTGTAGAAAAAGTCAAATGTTTACTGTGTAAGAGTGCCTGTGTTGGCACTGTCTTTTTAGACTTAAAGAAGGCATTTGATACCGTCGACCAAAAGGTTCTTTTATCTAAATTAACACACTTTAAATTTTACGAAGAAGCTATTCTTTGAATTAAATCATATCTCTCTAATAGAAAGTGTGTGTGTGTTGACGGCACCAAATCTCCTTATCTTGACTGTCTGTAGGGGTCCCACAAGGCTCTGTTCTTGGACCAATTTTATTTACACTTTATATTAATGACCTACTTAATGCATGTCAAAATGTCACTATTCAAATGTATGCAGATGATGCATTATTTTTTACACATGCACATGACATTGAAGAAGCATCCTTAATTCTCACATCTGCAATGACCCATGTTCAGGACTGGCTAACTAAATCAGGTCTATTATTGAATGCAAAAAAAAAAATAAAAAAAAAAAAAACGGTGTGTATGATGTTTACAAAACAGCCAGTAGAGGTGACTCATTCTAAAGTGTTCCTGAGAGGGGAGGAGCCAGATCTTGTAAATAAGCTCAAGTATCTTGGAGTCACATTGGACTCTACATTAACCTTTTAAATGTCATGTGAAAAAGGTGTCAAACACTGTTAAATTTAATTAAAAAAAAATTAAGCAAATTAGGCCATTTTTCACAGTTAGTGCCGCCAAGATGTTTCTACACTCAATTATTTTTTCACACATTGAGTATTGCTTCAATAGCTGGTCATTTACAAGTGGTACGTAACATAAATCAACAGAATCACTTTTTAAGAAAGCCATAAATGTTTCTGACAGAAAAAACGCACTCATTTCATCATTGTAACATTTTGGAAAAATATAATCTTTTGAGCTTTGAGAACTATAGAAGTTTAAAATATGCTTGTTTTATATATAAGGTTTTGCATGGGCTTGCCCCCTTTAAATGAATTCATTAAACAGAGGGCTAACAGTGGCATTGGCACCAAGACCATCACTAGAGGGGACTGTGAGGTGCCACATAGGCGCACCACATTTGGACAAACAGTGCTGTCAGTAAAGGGAAGTAAATATTTGAATAGCCTACCACTTGCAATAAGGGAGTGCTCTACATATTCCGCTTTTAAGATTCAACTCAAACAATGGCTTAAAGCAAACCAGATTTGTGATCACTTTTAACTTGACATGCTGCAAAATATATATTGCCTCTCTCTACTTGTGTATTTTACTTTTTACCACTTTACATATCAAATCCATCTCCCATGACCCATTTCAAACAAGGATTTAAGGCAAACCAGATCTGTGATCACTTGTAACATGGCATGCTTTAGAATGTATTTTGCCCTTTTCTACTTGAGTATGGTGTATCTGTAACTGTATGTTGTCACTTATGTATTGTATATTTGTATCTGTATATTATCACTTGTAATGTCTTGTTTTTGTTACCAGCCTAGGGACTATGGCAGGTTTACATCTTGTACTTTTATACTGATGTTCATTAATGTGCAGTGTCCCTATTAAATAAACAAACAAATACATAAATAAATAGATATACTTTTGAGACAAAAAATTGTCTTTCCTTATTGTGATGGGCACAGAAATAGAGGCAACAAGAGTCCAGAGTGAAAAACATCCCAGATACAGTTTACTGTGCAACTAAAATCCTAATAATAACCAGAAAAAAAAGACCATTTGGTTCATTACGCAGGACTTTTAACTATAAACAAGCCTGAAATACTACGGTGACTCTTATTTTGAAATGTCTGTGCTCCCAGCTGCTCACACACAAACATAAAAGGGAAACAAAACCAATAAATCGGTTTACCTCTAGTGAAGATGATTTAGCACACATATAATTCTAGCTATGAAATTAGTCATAGCAAGATCAAGGAGCATGCATTTTATTCCAATAATCATCGAATTCCAAACGAAAGTGATCATCCCTATGCCCTACTCACTACGAAAGACAGAGCTCTTGATGTGTGCACTCTTTAGGGAGCACGGCATTACAGTTTAAATGTAGCCTTCACTAAAAGTCTTGTAAAGTCTTCTTTTGTTTGGTACAACCCTTCGGGTGGCATCCCCTTCCCGAAGTGCCCTTCAAGGGTGAAAAAATGCCCTTTGATAAACATCCAATGTTTAAAATGTAATTTCCACCACAGATTGCTACCAATAACATACATCATTTGAAATGTGGAGGAAATTATATTTGAATCAGAAGAACAATGTTTCAGAATTCCTCCCTGATGCATGTAAAACAGTATATACATGGTTGTCAATTGTTAGTAGATAAATTAAATAAATTAGTGAGTATGAAAAGTACAGAGCCCCTTAGAGGACAGGGCGAGAATCTTTTTTCTGAAACAGATTTGCGTGCCCTTGCAGTATGTTTTTAATTCCCTCACAATAAGTTTTGCGTGCCCTCGCAATAGGTTTAGTTCCCTCGAAATAAGTTTTGCATGACCTAATTATGAGTTTCTTCGCAATACATTTACCATGGTTTTACTATAGTAACCATATTTTAACCTTGATTTGTAGTAAAGCCATAATAATACAGGAAAATGAAAACTATGATAATAAAAATCATAATTTTGTGGTTATCATGGTTTACTACAAAATGTGTATTTTGTAAATTTGTATTTACTATAGTACATTTATTACGAGAAAACACAAAACTTATTTCGAGGGAATTAAAATTATTGCGAGGGAATGCGAAATTTAGGGCACGCAAACTAATTCAGAAAAAGAAAATCCCGCCCTGTCCTCCAATGGGCTCCGTAGAAATTTTATTCTGTAGAGAGTTTATTTTCTAAAGTTTACAGGGCCAAAAGTGAACTATACTTGAAGAAACACCATATACAGAGTCAGGAACCAGATCTCAATGCAAATAACCTCCTGAGGCATGTATACAGTTTTCCTCGTCTGTCTCCTGTGTGCTGCTAGTTTTTCACTCTGAAAGAGAATAAACGAATTTATCTTTCTGTTTGTCTCCTCTGAGAGAGAATTCACTTCATCTCAGCACTTACAGATTATAAACTTACCCTAGTAATCACGTTAGATTTCTGCTTCCCCCGACACGGGCGGCCCGTCTCTCGCTACAGAGACCTTTATAGCCCTATAATTGACTCTCTCAGAGAGAGAAAGACAAGCAGACAGAGAGTGAGCAGTGAAGCCGAATAGCTGAAAGAAGAGAGATTCAGAACTAAACAGTTTAAGACAAACTTTCGATGCTTGAAGGGTCTGAAGCTAATTGCATCATATGAAGTTTTGGGATGGATGCAAAGTAAAGAAGAAGAATGAGCTTTATTGCCAAGTGTTCTCACGTACACAAGGAATTTGTTTTTTGGTGATAGGAGAAACAAGTGCACACAGAACATTGATGAAAGGTATATAGTGTTGTTTATCCAAATATTAAATCCTGTCTAGAGGTGCGTCTCAAACCCCATACTTCTGCCCTGTTCTATGCAGCTTTGCCGTGTAAGTGGCTTGCCATACATAGCAGAAGCAGCAAAGTTACCTGACTGCAATGCTGGTTTGACAAAACAATTGTAAATAATGGTGAATATTGGCAACTAGCAACACTTCAGTGAAAACAGTACCTTACAAATGTGAGTTGAAACCTTTAACGTCCCCCACGTTGTGTGAATATGTTCGTTATATATTCCATTTGCCATCATTAACGTCAAAAAATTATTTTGTTACAGATGCTGGTTGAATATTTAGACACATTTTATAATAAATTTCCCAATAAAATAAAAAATTAAATATATTTTTTATAAACTGACATTTTTAAAAAAAATTCCAAGCTTTATCTAATGTTTATGGTCCTCTTTTACTCTCCACACATTTTTCCAGCCACTCTTTTTTTCCTGGATCTTCTCTCTCTCTCTCTCTCTCTTCATATGTCTCCCTTGAGAGGTTACTGAGCTGAAGGTTTACACTTGATTCAATTCCACCCCTATAAAAAGCATACTAACACTGAAAAAAAATCTGATGCTTGTGCTTCTGATGCTACTGTACCGAGAAGACATGTGGAAGAATATGAGTTAACTACATATATACATATATCAATGGAAATTAATATTCCCCAATTTGGAATGCCCAGTTCCTAATGCGCTTTGAGTCCTCGTGGTGGCGTAGTGACTCGCCTCATTCCGGGTGGCGGAGGACGAATCTCAGTTGCCTCCGCATCTGAGACTGTCAATCCTCGCATCTAATCACGTGGCTTGTTGAGTGCGTTACCGTGGCGACGTAGCACGTGTGGAGGCTTCATGCTGTTCTCCGCACCATCCATGCACAACTCACCACACGCCCTACTGAGAGCGAGAACCACATTATAGCAACCACGAGGAGGTTACCCCATGTGACTCTATCCTCCCTAGCAACCGGGCCAATTTGATTGCTTAGGTGACCTGGCTGGAGTCACTCAGCATGCCCTGGATTCAAACTTGCAACTCCATGTGTGGTAGTCAGCAGGAAATGAATACATTAATAAGACTGCCACTAACAGATTTGAGTTTGAAGTTGACTTAATTGGTTCAAAACGACTTCACTTCTGAAATCCTGTATTCTGTATATGTTTTGATTTGAATCAATAAAGTCACTTACATCAATGAGGGTCATTCTTACAATTTGATTTAAACCATGTAATATGTTGCAATTCATCAAAGTTACCCACCAAATTTATTTACTCGCCAAAGGCAAATTTTCCTTACTTTTTGCACATGGTGAGTGTTAATTTTGGACCCTAGCTGTATGAAAATATACCCACAGGAAGTTTATGATATTCTTGCATCACAATTTGACCTTATTTAAATCTGACGTGTCAATGGATCTACATTAACAATGTTTTAATGTTCTTAAATGGATAGATCGCCCAAAAATGATCTCCTTTCCATACAATGAAAGTGAATGGTGACTAAGGCTAACATTCTGCTAAACAATTTTGGTGTTCCACTGAAGAAATTAAGTCATATGGGTTTGGAACAACATGAGGGCTAGTAAAGAATGACAGAATATTAATTTTGTGTGAACTATCCCTTCAGTTGCACCCTAAATAGTTCAAATGAATGTTACTCATGGGTTCCTCACTCTGTTGTTGTAGTTTGTGGCCCTCAGGGGCCCTCAGAGGATCATATGTGAGGGGATTCTGGGCGCTGATACTTGCCCTAGCACAGGTGTCTGACCGATCATGCCCACGTTCTCTCTCACCTCCTTCTTCACTGTCGCCCAGCGTTAGCCTATCCGGAGCCAGCACCACATCTAACTAGCACCAGACTGCCGTCTCCAGTCGCTCTTCACTCTTCCCCACCCCTACACTACATTTGCAAATCATTTATTTTTCTTTGGTTTCCTGTACTTTTCTGGTTTCCCCCCTTGCTCTTCCTCCTCTTGATCAAGAATCAAAGACATCTGGAAGTAATTTTAACACATTAGTGATATTGTGCGGCTGCCTATCGGCAACGCTTTTCAAATTCACGCTCTATATTACTGAAAAATACACTCTACAAGAGAGAAAGAGACACATAGATAGAGAGACTGAGAAGGGGTTATCCAGTAAAAGGCTGCAAAGGAATGTTTGCTAAACATTTCAGCCTTTAAATCATGTCCTAGTAAACAGAACTAACCCTAAGTATTAACTAAAAAAGAAAAGTTCAAGACAAAATTTGAATGTTGACTTGACAAAGCCTTACACCAAAGATAGGGCAATCGAACGAATCAAAGATCGAACAATCAAAGATCGAACAATCGAGTGAGATAGATAGATAGATAGATAGATAGATAGATAGATAGATAGATAGATAGATAGATGACGAATGGACGGACAGATAGATAGAAAAAAAAGATTGAACACTCGAACGAACCAAAAGTTTGAACAAAATAAGTTTGAGCAATCGAACGATAGATAGAACGAGAGATAGATAGATAGATAGATAGATAGATAGATAGAAACAAAAGATTGAACGATCGAACGAAACAAAAGACTGAACGAACTAATTAAACAAAAGATCAAACAAAACAAAAGATCGAACGATCAAATGAACCAAAAGATGGGACGAACCAAAAGATCAAACAATACAAAAGACTGAACGATCTAACGAACCAAAGATCAACCGAACCAAATGTCAAGCAATTGATATAACCAAAAATCGAGCGAACCAAAGATTGACCGTTCAAACAAACCAAAAACCGAGCGAACCAAAGATTGAGCATTCAAACAAACCAAAGATCAAGCGAACCAAAGATCGACCGTTCAAACAAAGCAAAGATCGAGCATTCAAACAAAACTAAGATTGAGCAAACCAAAGATCGACCGTTCAAACAAACCAAAGATCGAGCATTCAAACAAAGCAAAGATCGAGCATTCAAACAAAACTAAGATTGAGCAAACCAAAGATCGTCCGTTCAAACAAACCAAAAATCGAGCGAACCAAAGATCGAGTGATCGAACAAACCAAAGATTGAGTGATTGAATGATCAAACGATAGATAGATAGACAGACAGACAGATGGACAGATATTGGCTTTGTAAAACCAAAACCAAATTATTGTTCTTCTTGGCACTGATGGACTTTTAATGATATAAAAACAAAGAGACCAACATAAGCAAACCCCTAAGACATCACTGCTTTAACTCAGCATACAATAGACAGCAAATTTATTATTCAGCACCCTCAGCAGAAAAAGATTGCTGCGCTGTACTTAAGTCACTGGTAAAGATTTTACATTAAGACTTTAAATCTCTCTAAATGCTCTGTCTATTTTTAATGAGCTGCAGTCCAGAGCTCTGCAGTACAGCACACCAAATTTAAAGGAATAGTTCACCAAAATATAAAAATTCTATTATCATTTAATCACTCTGAGGGTTGTAACATCATTAGTGTGAGTAAATGATGACAACATTTTTACTTCTGGGTGAACTACTGTATCAATTTAAATGAAGAATTGAATATATACTGTAAGTAAGTAAAAACCATGGATTCCAATCCAACATTTCTCATGTTTTTATGTTTTGTCTTCTACAGTACACCAACACTTTTCTAAATATTTATCTGATGCAGTTATCTCTCTATCTCTCTCTCTCTCTCTCAAAATCACACTGAAACTTATTCTGATATTTTCAAGATTGAATTGTTGATCTGGCACAGATTTCTGTTCTCCATTGAAGAATTATTAATTTTTTTTTTTTTTACTGTAGTAGAGCCAGCTTGAGTTTTCCCTCAGAGCTTCGGGTCTATGTATCATCTGGCACTGTGGCATCATCTAGGTAGGGCACAATCTATCAAACCATCTGAAAGCCTTAATTACAATGTCTGAGGGCCTTACAGAAAGACAAACACACACACACCGTATTGGCTAATAATCGCTGTAACACCAAATTCATAATACATGTAAAATTATATTAAAAATAGATTTTTACATTTTATTGTTTACAATAGATTTTTACAAGAAAATGTGAGAAGTATTTGCCTGCGCAAAAATCACCACCATAATGCTTGCGTGTTGTGAAAATTTAAGGTAAATATCACTTATCATGCATCATTTCCAATCAGGATGTAATTTTGCCAAATTACTGTACGCAAAAAGTATGAAAATATTTAATTTTGTGTATTTAGGATACATCATATGTTAGCTGCTGTATGAAATTAGCCTTAGCAAGACAAAGGAAGTTTTTCCTATAGAAAATGTTAAAAATTTAATTTCCATCAGCATCATTTCCACCACAGAATTCTATTAAACCCAATACAGAATTTGAGATATGCTGGAACTGTAGTGAGACTTTCAGAAAAAATACAAAAACCTCCTATGATGCATGTACATACATTGTTCGACATGGTTAGTTGAAAAAATAAATAAATAAATAAATAAATAAAATGTTTTATATATATATATATATATATATATATATATATATATATATATATATATATATATATATATATATATATATAGTAAATGTGTGAAAGACAAATCCTAGAAATCCACAGTGCTAAAAATACAAGACGTTTCAGAAACACATGTCTAATCACTTAGAAAAGTAATAGCACACCTATCCTCAACAACCACATAATTTGAGGTAACATTCATTTCCATAGCACAAAGGTGCAGGCAAAATACACACCACAATTTAATGCTTAGCGTAAGGAGTTTGACAAGCCCCACTAATAACTACACCTCTATTGTTACAACAACAAAAAAAACTTTAGTGGAGCTCAA
Source organism: Myxocyprinus asiaticus (assembly GCF_019703515.2). Taxonomy (NCBI): domain Eukaryota; kingdom Metazoa; phylum Chordata; class Actinopteri; order Cypriniformes; family Catostomidae; genus Myxocyprinus; species Myxocyprinus asiaticus. Next base: position 6,033,973 of record NC_059364.1, on the reverse strand, counting down.
TTTGAAACTTTTAAAGACAAAATTTATTTAAGGTTTAAAGTTCTGCTAGGTGAATTTAATGTTTGAAACCCTTTGACCTCATGGTTGAGTTTCAGTGAGATTTTGATGACTGGATTCATGTGAATAATATATTGCCCTCATAATAAAATAATTCAGTGACTTCTAAAATTACAGCTATTTATTCAGCATTTGAGTTATACAATATATGTAATGTGAGCTTGCCTGTATTTGAACACACACAGAGACTGAAGGTAGGATGACAGCAGTAGTTTAAGTATACAGTAGGTATATCCTTTAGACAGCGAAAGTATGGTGTTAACTCTTTCCATGGCTTTAATGCATGAGAGATATCGCCCTTTAAACACTTCTTTAACTACACATTGTCATGTCAACAACCATCCAGTAATAAGCCTACTCTGATTTAACTAAACAGTTTTTGGTTCATTTATAGTTGGATATGAATGTCTTGTTGTTCAGTAAGTTTTCCATTCAGGAAAAATAATTGGCTGATAAGAGTCATTGATTCAGGAGGTTGAGCTGTATGTATCGCGATGTAGTTTCAAAAGAACCGATCCATAAGAGTCATTTGTTTAGAAATTGGGCTACACAGGTCACGCTGTACTCTATGTTTCGTGCTGTAGATTCAAAGAACCGACTCATAAGAGTCATTCATTTGGGAATCGGACTGGTCGCCAGGGCTTTATATAAACATTAACATTAAGTTTTCAGTGTTTTTCCTGCATTGAAAATTCTGTTACTGTTAGACCACCGCCAAAGCAAATTTAAATGCATTCATCTCATTTCCAGAATTTTAAAAGCACTAAACATGCCTGTCATATCTGTCATGCACATCTGCGTGGGCTGAATGAAGCATGCTGATAGCCAGAGCTTTGGAACAGCACAGAGCAGGACTTGTGTGAGTCACTCGGGCTTCGCTCGATATCGTGGCGGAGACCACAAAACTTGTGACCCATTTGAATTCTACAGAGAATGATCTACTTTAAAGAACTATATGGAGGAAGTCAAACCTCCGCTGCAGGGACGTGCACAGACATTTTGAGGCGCAGGGGCTCGAAACCTTTTTGAAACAGTCACTTAAAATATGCTAATGTCGAAAATATAAATGGTGGGATCATTTGCACTATACATGAAAATTGAAAACTGGGTTTAGGTTACATTCACTTGTTCAAAAACTTAATTGTGGTAAAAAGTAAATGTGTCATGCATTGTGTTGAACAGAAGAATGCACAACTGTAAGATGTTTCAAAATCTTTTCCGAACATTCTTTATATTTATGGAGTACAGGGAGATTTGGTACATAATAAAAAAAGAAAATTAATGCTGTTGTTATGTTAATTATTGAGCCAATATGAATAAAGGATAATATCATACCTGACTTTATGCAAACTAACACAAACAGACAGTAAGTAGACTGCTGATTATGCATAACAGATTTGCATATCATCACAGGAACAGTTGCTGAACTAATAATTGAAATATAAATGAAATATATCATCTATACAGGCAGATATGTCTGATCTTTAAACCAAGCAGGCTCACAGATTTAAAAACGTATTGGCGTTTAACACGTTAAGGACTAATAATGATCGCGAGTAAGTGTGCAGTACAGTATCGCCTACCATTCCAAGTGTATTCTCCAAACAATGTGCATAATTTATGGTAACTGGGGAGGGAAAGAACAACAGTTAACTTATTTTGCTTATACAGAGGAGCATAATTATGAACAACTTGGCAGAAATTGGAACTAAAATTATTTCATTTAAAGTGCACGTTTGTTTCCTCCGTAACACACCCTGCGTCTGTTGCGAGAGTGTGCGTGTAATCCGAGACGGCCTCTGTAACATATTGGGTATTATTATAGTCATTATAATTGATTATTAAATTAAATTCTGTAATCGATAGCATAATATTGATGCCATTTTACACCCCTACATACTATTATTAAGCGTACATTTTTTTTTTTACAAATTTACTTTTGATTTTGGGTGGCATTTGCACACCCTGGAAAAAGTTGGAGGGGCACCTCAGCAAAAGGGCAGGGGCTCGAGCCCCTATAGCCACCCCCTCTGCACGTGCCTACTCTGCTGGACAGTCTCAGCATTATAAACAGCACTAACGAGGTAAAGAGGAGACAAACATACACATTATCATCCTTACTAAAATGTATAATCTTTTTATTTATTTTTGTACTGCAGTAACACTAACTAGTAACTATATTTGGGTGAATCTAAAAGATTTAATTTTTATTACAACTTTGAAAGTTGTAGCTAAAAGTTTCTAAATGTTTTTAGCCTATTATATTATACTGTAGTTTATATTTTTTGAAAGACTATCAACATTGACCTAACCATGGTAATGAGGAGCCATCCATGGTCTTACCTGTGGTTATGGCCTTTAATATTATAAATGCCACTGTTAAACAATGGAAGAGCAATAGTAAACTCTTATAAAGGCAAGTACAATTTAGAATGAAGGGGTTAAAATCTGGACTTCCATGAATTATGGACAAATTAAAGACATAATTTCTCCTGTTCTCTAGATTCAAAAGACTGAAAACAATCGGCTCATATGAGTCATTTGTTCGGGAATCGGACTGGTCACACTGTGTTTCCTGCTATACATTTTTTTTTTCGGGAATCAGACTGGTCGCATTGTTTGTTTAATGCTTTAGATTCAAAAGAACCAAACCATAAGTGTCATTTGTTCGGGAATTGGGCTAAACTGGTCACGCTGTACTGTATGTTTTGTGCAGTAGATTCAAAAGAACAGGTCATAAGAGTCATTCATTCGGCATATGGACTAGTCTTGTTATATGTTTGAGTTGTAGATTCAAAAGAACCGACTCTTAAGAGGCATTCATTCAGTAACCGGACTGGTCGCGCTCTACGTTTCGCGCAGTAGATTAAAAAGAACAGCTCAGAGTAATTCGTTCAGGAATCGGACTGTTCGCAACATATGTTTCGTGGTGTAGATTTAAATAAGAGTCTTTCATTTGGGCATCTGTCTACACTGGTTTTGTGCTGTAGATTCAAAAGAACCATCTCATAAGAGTCAATTTAGGGAATTGGACAGTTCGCGCTGTATGTTTCATGCTGCTGCTTTAGTTGCCGTTACAACGCTGCTGAACGGTAGCACAGGTAACGCTGTCAGTGCATTTGAACAAGTAGGCCGTCGCATCGGCAGAAGAATGCACGTTCAAGAACTGAATATAAACAGAACTGAAGGTCATGAAAATGAAATGGTTCCAGTATTTATTTATTTTTAAATGGAACCGGCTCCCAACCCTAATGCTAAAACAAAACACTTTCTTTATCTGTCAAAGATTTGATGCCACTAACTTAGCAAGCTTTGCTAATCCAGTGAAGAATTTCAAATGTTAGACTCATTTAAATCAATTCTGTGTTCAAGCAAAGGAAGAATGAATTGTTTTAGTCTGTGTGGCCTTTAGTGTAAAACAAGGGCTCACTCATCTGCCCGCAACCAAATAATGTCAAAAAGCAATTAATATCTTAATACCGCCATCAACTATTGTGGGGCCAAAGCCTCTCCACCTCTCTCTGCCTTTTTATTCCTCCATCAGGCAGTGGTTTACTTGAGGTCCTGGTGGTCAGATGCGGTTTTCAGGGCAGAAGGACTTGGAGTGTGAGCAATGTGGTCCTTCTCCTTTCAGAGAAAAGAAAGAGAGCGAGTAAAGAGAGTGAGGCTCCTAATGCATCCATCTCTCCCCTCAGTCCATTACGCTCAGGATGGGGGCAAGCTGGGTTTCCATTAATAGTCTGACCTTTGGACTCTCATTACGATGAAATGCAAAACATTCACAAAAAAGAAAAAAAGCACTATTCTACACTTTTGTTGCTTTGTATATATTGTATATTTTGACCCTTAAAAATAGTTTAGTTCAGCACCACTTGTTGCATTATATGGTAATGGAGTTTAAAAATCTGTAAAATCGAGTTTTTCCAAAGTTGGAGTGTCTATTAGTCCAGAAGTTATAGATATCTTAATATTCTTTTAAATTCTGGTTCTGAACAAACTTTCCTTTTTGTATCTGCATTTTAACGCCTTCTATGGTTAAATCCTAGAGATATCCTAGATATCCATAAATTGTTCAATTTTACACATTTTCAATGGTCGAAAACTAAATCTGGGTCAAATGGTATAAAACTAAATTTTCTTGTCCAACAAAACAACAGTCTGAGGTACAAAAAATGTTGAAACTAGAAATGTACGGGGCCTGGGTAGCTCAGCAAGTAAAGACGCTGACTACCACCCCTGGAGTCGCAAGTGAATCCAGGGCGAGCTGAGTGGCTGCAGCCAGGTCTCCTAAGCAACCAAACTGGCCCGGTTGCTAGGGTGGGTAGAGTCACGTTGGGTTAACCTCCTCGTGGTCGCTATAATGTGGTTCTCGCTATCGGTGGGGCACGTGGTGAATTGTGCGTGGATGCCACGGAGAATAGCGTGAGCCTCCACACGCGTTAGGTCTCCGCGGTAATGCGCTCAACAAGCCACATAAGATGCGCGGATTGACAGTCTCAGACGCCGAGGCAACTGAGATTCGTCCTCCGCCACCCGGATTGAGGCGAGCCACTACGCCACCACAAGGACTTAGAGCGCACTGGGAATTGGGTATTCCAACTTGGGGAGAAAAGGGAAGAAGAAGAAAAAATAAACTAGAAATGTTCCTTTATTTATTCACATAAAAAGTATAATGTCAAAATGTGCAAGGGAAATCCCTTGATTGTTTTCCATAAAATGAGCCCTTTAAAAAAAATGAACAGATCAAGAATATTAAGTGTGTAAAAATCTGCTTTTTGATATTTAAACTAAAAATCAGTTTGTGACTCTGGCAGGGAAAAAGAGAAGATTTAAGAAAGATCTAGCCAAAACTCTGCAACAAATTTTGCGAAGAAAGAGACACAAATAAATATACAGTATAATTGTATATATACTGTAAGCATACTGTATTAACCACCAGCAAATCGAGAGAAACATTCCCTCTATTTTATACTTTCCTTGCAAACCGCAAGTGAATCTGGACGTCAATTTTTTTTATCTTCACTATGCATGTGTTCTTACTCTCTATATTTCCTCAACATCCACTCCTATTTTCTTGAAAGAGCTCAGCAAACTTAAACTTTAGTGTGCAGCGGAATGTAATATTTCTTTGCATGAGCTTGAGTTTCGTATGTTTTTGAATGGGAGCGAATGAAGCATGGTGTAGTGTTAATTAATAAAACAGCAGTTTGGCCAAAATGTGTTAACTTAGGAGGCAGCATAATTAAGATGCCTCCTTTGTGGAATAGCCTTTGCGTTAAGAGCATGCATATGATGCTTTAAATTCTGCCTCTGTAGACATCTCAATAGGTTTTGAAACAGAGCTACAGACAGAGAGAGAGAGAGAGAGAGTACACACAGGCCCACACACCTCGTCTATCTGGGCGGCCGCATGTGGACTGAATGCTGAGTGTGTGTTGTGTGGTTTTGGGCAGGCTGCTGGACATTAGAAGAGATCTCCCCCTGGCACCAGCGTTTCAACACCACCTCACCTACTAAACCAACAGCCAATTAAAGCTAGTGTCAGTGTAGACATACAGACAAACCACTGGCCATGTGCTACTTTTAGCTCTACATATCTGTACGCTCAGCACAGACTCGGTCAGCCCTGGCAAATTTTCGAATCACTGATGATCACTTACATTTAAGTCGCCTTTCTTGGCTGCGTGGTCATTTGAGGTTATGGCAGTCGGGAAAATGAAGATTGAAAAAGACTTTAACTCATCAAATATTTTTAATTTCAATGGAAAAGAGAAATGGTATATTACTTCAAGTATATGTTACATGTTTACAGAATAATTTACAGGAATCGTTTGTGTCAACATTCACTCATGTTGTATACTTTTATAGCACCTATATAATGTTCCAGCTTTTCTCTTTCCATGGACACAAAAGGTGGATTTATTAAGAATATTCTGGCCACTCTTTTAATATAATGAAAGTACATGGTGACTGTCAAGCTTCAAAAAAACACCCTAAAAGTGAACTTTTCCTTCAAGACTACACTTTTTCATGCTGTCATTTTTACTGTTAAAAATACGGTGACAACGCTTCTGGTATTACGAAATGTCATGTTGTTAATTTATTGTGACAAATCTCTGTCTTTCTTGCTCGGTTGGGAAGGAGGAAGTGGGAGCCGGGTGAAAAATCCAACGCAAGACACTTTTAATCACACTTTTCAGCATTACAAACATGGTCGGCTTTTCAGCACTGTAAATAAACACATGCTTTTCAGCACAATAACTTTACACATACCAACAGCATTGCTTTCAGCCAGCTGACACACACACACACACACACACTCATCTTCGTGTGTCTCTCTCCCCATCTGTTGCTGTCTCCTCTCCTTAAATACTCTTGTCCCTCCTCACTGGAGCACAAGACATGTGTGAAGCACAGGAGGAAATCATTCACCACTCATCTCCCCCGCCCTCACTCTGCCCAGACGCCGCTCCGCCACGCCCCCATCGCCACATTTATCAACCTTCTTGAACTACAAAAATCTCATAAAACATGTAAATATATAATAATCTTGAATATATATAATATGGTACTATGTATAATTCTATATAATTAATCTTTAGTAAATAATAAAGTATATCATACTTGTAGATTACAGTATTTTAGAGTTAATCCAATACAAGCACTTAATAGGACATGAATATGATGGTTCACAATGATACAAATGATTCATAATCATGAAGCAAAGCATTGGTTTGCATGTAATGAACATATATTGCCGCCCGTTCTGCTAGCAGGAGTCTGTACGGCATGATCGGCCCCGTACCTCTGTTAAACTGCGCTGAGTGAGGTGCGTTCAGCGGCATTGATTTCCTCTCCCCCTCGCTGACGGCTCTGATAGGGAGCAGTCATAATTCTGTGCACTCGAGAGATTAAATTCCTGTATCGCTGTCAGCTACATTAACTCACTTCCTGGATCTAAACCCTATTAGCGTAGCAGGCCTCGCTAACATTAATAAATCAATGCAACTGATGGCAAATGAAGATCCGGCACTACTGTCTCTCTCTGTCTCACTGTCTGTGAGTGTCTCTCTCTTAATGCTGGTGATAAAGTGTAGTTACATATATATTTATATATATATATATATATATATATATATATATATATATATATATATATATATATATGCTAAAATTAGAATTCTAGAGAAGAGATGAGACGAGAAAAGAAAAGAGAAGAGAAGAGAGAACAGCAATAGGAATGAGAAAAGAGATGGGAATGAGAATGAAAAAAGAGAACTGATGAGAAGAGAATGAGACAAGATAAAAGAATGAGAAGAAATGAGAAACAAGAACAAGGAGGAATAGAAGAGATGAGAATGAGAAGAGGCGAGAAGAAGAGAAAATAGGAATAAGATGAGAAAAAGTAATGAGCAAAGAGCAGGCACAAGAAGAGACGAGACAAGAATGAGAAAAGAGAACGAAAGATTAAACCGTGAGATTAGTTTCTTGATAGTTAGGTAGTGGAGATTTGACCTTCTGATGCTGTATGCGAAGGTAGGATGAAAATAAGGTACTTTTCAAACTGTTCTGAGACCACTTTCCTTGAGAGTCCGCTTCATTTAAAACACGCTGTCGGTTAAGCCATTAACTGATTAGGCAGCAAGTCAGCTGCCCAAAACCTTCGAATGCAGCCACTAAAATATTTTCAAAGTATGCGGCAATGGAAATCGTTTTCAAAATGCAAATGTCTTATTGTGGACATGGTCTAATTTTACGGGCTTTCTGTGTTTCGGTACATATATGACAATACATGAAAACCTGAAGTTTGCATCCTGAGAGAGACAGAGAGAGAGAGAGACAGCGTCTGAAGAACATGAATTTGAATGTCTAAACAGTAACTGTAAAAATAAATATTTTTGATTGAGTTCATCCCTTTCATCACAGATCATAAATCTATCTGTGCAGAGGCCTGAGTTGATATAACAGTTAGAAAATCTGTCTACTACAAGCTAAATAACTGTGTGTGTGTGTGTGTGTGTGTGTGTGTGTGTGTGTGTGTGTGTGTGTGTGTGTGTGTGTTTTAAGTCACATCAACACAGCAGATGCAGAGATTTGCACTCCCAAGTATTTCAAAGCTGATCACTCTTGTTAAGATCCTCTAAAACATGCATTAGTGGGACTAACGACTAATGTGATCTGTACTTCCTTGGTGCACTATCTGATCAGGGAGTTTAATTTAAAATTTCCAAAATTATTAACCTACCACAAGAGAGTATGTTGTGCTCAGGAGAGTTTATGTAAAACGTTTTTTAAGTGAATGACTGCATTAATTCAGGAGTGTTAAATATGAAACAATTTTGCACAAAGTTGAAATGTTATTGCAAGAATGAAAATGCTTGAAAATGAATGAGGTTCATTATTTGTATGAACATGCAGAAGTGTTACAGTAATTTAAAGCTCTAATTGAAACTGAAATGACTGGGAATGTAGTAAATTATGATACAATGAAATAACTGATGATTTGACTTCATTTTGAAGATCCATTGCACAATAAATGTTATTGAAGTCACATACATTTTGTTGTCATTTTTCTTTATTCACTGGCATTGTTAAAGTACTGCAGTTCTATAATGTGTATATATTGTATTCGAGTAAATAAACTGGAGAAAGTGACCAGCCAATTACTGTCTATTAATATCTATTCATTGTATTACAGTACAATACTGGTGCAAGAAAACAGTAAAATACTGTACATTTTACTCTGTAACAGTATATTGCTGTAACTACAATTTACAGTAAGATGGATGGTATTGTAAATGCATTTACAGTTAAATTACTCTATTCCAATTACAGTAAGTTACTGGCAAACTGCTGCCAGTAAGTTACTGTAATTTCTACAGGAAATGTTTTACAGTGTAGAGACAATTGGTGCCAGTGGTTTCTATAATCTACTTATGCTTGTGATGCTTTTGGGAAAAGCAGCCTTAAGCTGTCCACAGATTCTTCCTGTACAGGTTTTGTTGATGTAAAATGAAAAACCTAGGACTAGTTCGCAAAAGTAGGTTTTTAAGTCTGTTCTCTTGAGCCAAGGATGTCAGTGGTATAAGGCACTGGAGTCTGTGACACACATTTCAGGAGTTATGGCCCAAAACACATTTGCCTTTGATACAGCACTCCTCATTGACCGATCAGGTTGAGTCCATGCGCCTGAGAAGCGAGCAATAATAATATTACCACCATCCCACAAAGTTTCAAGTTTAGGCCATACGGTTTGGACTCCACGATCTGTTTTAGCAGTGAATATTAAGTGAAACCCTACAATTACAATAGGATTTCAGAACTTTGTGCTTGTACCCCTAATGAGATGAGAAGAGAATGAGAAAAGAGAATGAGAAACGAGATGAGACCAGATGAGGAGGAAAAAAGATTAAAATGAGACAATAGAAGAATAGACGACAATGGATGAGAAAAGATGAGAAGACTAAGTGAGAACAGACAAGATGAGACGAGAAGAGACAAGTGATGAAAGGAGAAAAGACAAGAATAGAAGAAATGAGATAAGTAGAGAATAGATGATACAAGATGAACAGAGATAAAAACAGAAGAGACGTGATAAATGAGAATAGATTAAACAAAGTAAGAAAAGACAAGAAGTGACTAAAAGACAAGAGACAAGGAAAGATGATACATTTTACGTTCTGCAGCCTTGGGTCAACCTGAGTGAATCACGAGATTTTCAAACTCAGCCAAACTCAAGAAACACTAATGCCAAGGACAGATCAACTTCTATCACTATCATCACTTATTCTTTAAGAAGCAGATCAATTATTGAAGAACTCTTGAAAAAGTTCAGGACCATTGGACCTGAATTTGAAGACATGAGCTCTCTGGCTTCATTACAGCTATTGTTCTCTAGTCTTCCCTCTGATATAAACAGGGCTTTGGGTTTTTTTTCTGTTGATTGCAGATTCTTTTACTAGTGGTTGTGCTTTGTTAGAAACTGGTTTGGGTCTTGATTGCGAGCGCCATCCTCTAAACTGCCAACGGTTAATTTAGCCCGTCTCAGCAATGAGATAGTTGATATGAAGCATTGATTGCATTTCTTATGCAGGCAGGGGAGCTTTTTCTGCATGACACCAGCTTGTTGGTACAAACCTTTAGCAGAAATCTATCAATATGGATCAGTTTGTGCAGCAGATGAAATAAAGCTGCAACAGAACTAGAGAGAGAGAGATATGTGGCTTAAATATTGTCCATAGCCGCTTAATGTGTCCATGTGTTGATTCTTCTCAGTGTCTGAGATGAATGTTCTGCGAGTCTGTTGCTCATCCCTCTTCTGTCACTGAGACAGACAGACACAACAAAAAGATCCAGAAAGGCCCGTTTCTGGTGTACAGCTCGCCGCAAGTCTCTGGATCAAACCCACAGCACAAAGCAGGGCTATTATTGTATACTAAAACTAAAGACGAATGCTATTGATTTAAAAACATTTTTGTACACTGAAATAAACTAATTGATACAAAGTAAATTCATAAAATTAAACTAAAACCCCCAAAAAGTATCATAAAAGTGGTCCATGTGTCTTTTGAAGCCACAAAATAACAATTATGTGAGGAACTTCGAAAATGTAAGATGTTATACACTGCATATTCAAGAGAGTTCACGACAGAAGTAGCAATGTCTTTTGTCATTCTTTTGAGTCAGATCTTTTTCATGAATCGGTTGATCCATTTCATATAACGGGTCTGAATGATTCATTAACGAATCGGACTGATTCAAACTCACTGACTCGATAAAATAAAAATAACTAAAAACAACATATAAATGTGTCCATGAAATAAAAACTACACTGAAAGTAGCAAGACTTTGCTGAAACTAAAACTAAACTGAAATTTCAAGTTACATTTACAATAGTATTAACATTTTATTTATTTGAAAAAGAATAACAATGATAACTTTGGCACACACACAAGAACATGCAACTCATCTTTTTCAAACCTCTGGAACACAACAGCAACTCAAAGAGATTTTAGACAAGGCCTGGACTGATCAAAACAGCACCGAGGGATAAAACACACACACAACCATAAGCTCATCTTCACTGAGAGGCATGTGGTGTAAATTTTATCAAAAGCGCTGGCTAGTTTTTTTTTTTCCTGTTTGTGAGGGCATACATGTCAATGATGTGAAAAATACTTTTGAGCTGTTAAATCTTGAGTAAAACAGCCTGGAGATGATTAGACCTTCAATCCGAACCAGCTGCAGTGCTGGCAGAGACCTGATTATGGTACGAGACAGCACCGTTCACTCAAAGTACAGTTGTGCTCAAAGGTTTGCATACCCTTGGGGAATTGGTAATATATGTACCATTTTTAAAGAAAACATGAGTGAGCAGGCAAAACATATTTCTTTTATTTCTTATGGGATTCATATTCAACTGTAGGTTATAACAGAATGGCACAATCATAAAACAAAACATGGCAACAAAGAAAAAAATGAAATGATCCCTGTTCAAAAGTCTGCATACCCTTAGTTCTTAATACTGTGTATTGCCCGCTTTAGCATCAATGACAGCGTGCTGTCTTTTGTAATAGTTGTCTATGAGGCCCCAAATTCTTGCAGGTGGTATAGCTACCCATTCGTCTTGACAAAATGCCTCCAGGTCATGCAAAGTCTTTGGTCATCTTGCATGAACCGCACGTTTGAGATCTCCCCAGAGTGGCTCGATGATATTAAGGTCAGGAGACTGCGATGGCCACTCCAGAACCTTCACCTTTTTCTGCTGTAACCACTGGAGGGTCAACTTGGCCTTGTGCTTAGGGTCATTGCCATGCTGGAATGTCCAAGAGCGTCCCTTGTGCAGCTTTTGTGCAGACGAATGCAAATTGTCTGCTAGTATTTTCTGATAACATGCTGCATTCATCTTACCATCAATTTTCACAAGATTTCCCGTGCCTTTAGAGCTCACACACCCCCAAAACATCAGTGAGCCACCACCATGCTCCACAGTGGGGATGGTATTCTTTTCACTATAGGCCTTGTTGACCCCTCTCCAAACATAGCGCTTATGGTTGTGACCATAAAGCTCTATTTTCGTCTCGTCACTCCAAATTACAGTGTGCCATAAGCTGTGAGGCATTCAAGGAGTTGTTGGGCTTTTTGTAACCGGGCTTTTTTGTGGCATTGGCGCAGTAAAGGCTTCTTTCTGGCAACTCGACCATGCAGCTAATTTTTGTTCAAGTATCGTCATATTGTGCTCCTTGAAACAACCACGCTGTCTTTTTCCAGAGCAGCCTGCATTTCTCCTGAGGTTACCTGTGGGTTTTTCTTTGTATCCCGAAAAATTCTTCTGGCAGTTGTGGCTGAAATCTTTCTTGGTCTACCTGACCTTTGCTTGGTATCAAGAGATCCCCGAATTTTTCACTTCTTAATAAGTGACTGAAGAGTACTGACTGGCAGTTTCAAGGCTTTGGATATCTTTTTATATCCTTTTCCATCTTTATAAATTTCCATTACCTTGTTACGCAGGTCTTTTGACAGTTCTTTTCTGCTCCCCATGGCTCAGTATCTAGCCTGCTCAGTGCATCCACGTGAGAGTTAACAAACTCATTGACTATTTATACACAGACACTAATTGCAATTTAAAAAGCCACAGGTGTGGGAAATTAACCTTTAATTGCCATTTAAACCTGTGTGTGTCACCTTGTGTGTCTGTAACAAGGCCAAACATTCAAGGGTATGTAAACTTTTGATCAGGGCCATTTGGGTGATTTCTGTTACCATTATGATTTAAAAAGGAGCCAAACAGCTATGTGATACTAAATGGCTTCATATGATCACTATCCTCAGTTTTTGATCAGTTTTTTTGCATGATCAGTCATATTTTCAAAATCAATGCCAAAATTTCACAATTTCTGCCAGGGTATGCAAACTTCTGAGCACAACTGTATCAGAAATCAATCTATTCCCTGTCAAAGATGACTGGAGCGCAGTGAAAAGAGTGGAAATTCCAAAAATAATGAAGGACTCATGAAGATTTCACACATTGCACAAGTGCAAATGCCAAAGTTAGACACTACATCTCAGTCCAAACTAGTGATGTTCTAGCCAATTCTGAAACTTTGTTTTTCAGGAATTTTCATGTTACTGTCTCTTAACAAGAAAAGAACTAAGACAAAAATAAGAAAAAACGAAGAGATACAGTAAGTATTAGAAGAAAAGACAAGACGAACAAAAACAGACTAAATGAGAACACACGAAGCAAGAAGAGAAACGAGAACAGACAAAGTTAGAACAGACAAAAATGAGAATGTGAAACAAGACAAAACAAGAACAGAAGACAAACGGGAACACAATGAGAAAAGAACAGACAAAATTAGAAAAACAAGAATAGACAAAATGAAAAAAACAAGAACATACAAAATTAGAACAGATGAAACAGGAAGAGAAACAAAAACAGACAAACTGAGAACAGATAAAATGAAAAGTGAACAGATGAAACGATGAGAAACAAGAACAGACAAAATGAGAAGATAAGAAAACAGACAAAACGGGTAGAGTAACGAGAACAGACAAAATGAGAAAAGATGAAACAAGAAGAGAAATGAGAACAGACGAGACTAGACAAAATGAGAAGAGAAATGAGAACAGATGAAAAAGGAGAAACGAGAACAGAGGAAATGAGAACAGAAATGAGAACAAAAGAGAAACGAGGACAGACAAAATGAGAAAAGAAGGAGAACAGACAGAATAACAAACTAGAACAGACAAAATGAGAAGAGAAACAAGAAGAGGCAAAACAACGAAAAGGAACAAAAGAGAAGAGAACAGACAAAATGATAACAGATGAAACATGGAGAAACAAGAACAGACAAAATGAAAAGGGACACAAGAAGAGAACGAGAACAAACAAAATTAGAACACTTGAAATGAAGAGAAACGAGAACAGACGAAATGAGAAGAGTAACGAGGACAGACGAAACAAGAGCAGATGAAGAGAATTGAGAGCAGACGAAACAAGAACAGACAAAACAAGAGAAACAAGAACAGAAGAAATGAGAAGAGAAACGAGAACAGAAGGAACAAAAACAGACAAAACGAAAAGAGAAATGAGAACAGACAAATTAACATAATCAAGAACAGACAAAACAAAAACAGACGAAATGAAACAAGAACAGACAAAACGAGAAGAGAAACAATAACAGATAAAATAAGAGAAGAGAAGACGAGACGAGAAAAAAAGAGAAAAGAAGAGAAGAGAAGAGAAGAGAAGGCAAGACAAGGTAAAATGAGAACAGACAAAATGAGACGAGAATTAATAAATTAGCCAAGGTCTTTAATAAGTTCCACATAGACCTGGGCTATTTCATTCCGTTCCTGGATAGCCACTGTCCTAAATAAAACACAACTGAATCAGAAAATCAAGGTGTTCAGGATTACTTACAAAATTACAAAAGGGTGTGTAAATGCAGGCTTGAAACTAAACTCTACAGGACAGGGCTCTCCACGAACAGAACTGAATAGCCCTATCACAGACCATTGTTTTTCCTCATAATCCGCAAACAACCCTTTGTGTGAAAATATATATGCTTGTGTGTGTTTATGTGCTCTTTGAAATATTAATGCAGGGCCCCATCGTGTAAGCACTCTCTGAACACTTCATTCTCCATTATAGCCTGTCGTTTAGTGCGACGCCTAAACAGACAGTAGGATTTATTTTTCCCCTGTTGTCTCTGAAGACATACTAATCAAAAATAGCTGAATACTGTTTGTATCTTTATGAATACTTCTCAAGCAGACTGTGTGTAAATTAACTTTGACCCATAAATAAATAAATAATAATAAGCCTCTCATCACATTCATATTAAATGTGGTATAAATGATTTCAGTAATTCTGCAAACGTCCGCAGATTCATGATGCTTCTTCATGTTTGGGGTTCCAGCAATCCCAGTGCTGTAAGTGAAAAAATGTGTGCTGTCAATCGATTACAATTTCTAATCGAATTAATTAAATGATGTGTGAATAATTAATCAGAATTAATTGCATATCAATTTTTACAGAGATCCCTATTCACTTTCATTAAATGTAAAAGAGTGGCCAGAATATTCTTTTCAAGTTCACCTGGTTGAAACGACATGAGGGTGACAAAATTTTTTAATTTGAGTGAACTATCCCTTTAAATATTTTTGAGCTGTAAGAAGTGGCCTAACACTAAGGAATCAAATCATAGCTATTTGTTGTTGTTTTTATAAGCCCCACTGCAAAATACAAGAGACGACTGCTTCATAGGAGGATCCAGAAAGGGCAAAAAATTGGAGGGGAGAAGGATGACCCCGAGGTCAAACAATAGCACATCCATATCACTTTAGAAACATTAACTTCAGTTCACACCTGCCTCTTCATTCAGATCTCATCTAGAGCATCTATTTCTCTGAAGCCTCATCTATCATCACGGCTTCAGAGAGAAAATATATTGGCACCAGATCCTCCTAATCAATGCCATTACCATTACATTCTTTCCTAAACCCAGAGAGGGTCATCTATGGGATCACATAGCGGTCAGACCGTGCACAGAAAATGAGGCCAGGCTCAAGTTCAAGGTCGGGGGTCAAAGGTCAAGCTTCCAGGGAAATGGGCCCAGCTGTGCAGGGATGTGGGATGCGTATGAGCTAAACGTCAAGTCCGTCTGGACGGTTGACCAGTCGCGACCCCAGCCTTTATGCTTGTATTGGTGAGTGGCGGTTTCCTTATGGTCCTGTGGTCAGACGGAGGGCTCTGCAAAGCTGCCAGAGAAATAAGAGAGACACAGGAGCACAAAAGAGATGCCTATCGGTTCAAAATAATGCACAAAGGTCAAAGAGAGGGTAAAAAAGAGAGTTTATGTCATGGAGAAAAAGCCTGGTAGCCATATGAGGAGGTCAAGATACTGTCCATTGGTCTATACTGTTCAGAAAACATTAAAGCCTTTTAGTGGAAGCCATGATAGCTGTCCAAAAGATCGACAAACAATTACAGTATATTTGTCTTATAGAGCCAGACTTTTGACTATGGGCAAGTCTGGTGCCCATAGCAGCTTATTTCTGGTCAAGAAACGCCCACTTAGACAGGAAGAGACCGTCTGATTGACATTTAAAGTGACCAACCACAGTTCAGTTTGATTTTATGTTCTGTTTAGAGGCAGGTTTATCACAAATTGTGTATAATAGACCACGGTTAAAACTCCACTGCAGAATTTCTAACCCCCAAAGTGTAAACTATAAACTGCTTAAATCATCTGGATTCAGTCAGATTTACTGAATAGAAAGTGTTGTTTTTGTGCCTTTCCTGGTGATCTGGTGTTTCCACCAGGCTTCTTAAAACAAAACAGTTATTCTTGATCAACAGCATTTGTGGCATAATGTTGATTATAGGGCTGGGCGATTTTTTCGATAGTATCAATTCATTCTAATTTAAGTTTTGATGCAATTTTTTATTTTTTTTTTAAATCGAAGAATCAAGATTTGCATAAAAATATTAGCAAACACTGTATTTCGATACACTGTGGATTACAAATCGCTAATTATTGCTTTGATCTGGGACATGTTTCTAGAGTACTGCATTTGGGAAATGAGATCATTTTTGTCATTCTAAAAAAAAGAACATGTTATTCAAATCATGCTGAAGTTACTTTTTACTTGAGTACATTCAAAAGTTAAAAAATTTAGATGTTATTGTTTTGCCATATCTCCCACCCCTTGTTATTACCACAAAAAAAATAACTGACACTTTTCCTCTTTTTTTTTTTTTTTTTAATGCAAACATCAGAGTTATAGTAAGGCTTTTTTATGCTGATACAGCATTGCTATGCTGGTCATCCAGCACCAGACCAGCACAAACCAGCATAAACCAGCCTGGAAATGCATGCTGGTCTAAGCTGGTCTTTTCAGCATGGTTGTCAATGACTTGTAGGCTACTTACTTGCATCAAGCCCAACATACGTCTTTTTTCAAACAATGGGTGAGTTCACTTCAGTGTTCATGCGTCAGATATTCTTGTTCCTAGATTGGAGCAGACCACCATGATCTGACAGCAATATCACGCGTGCTGTCCGGTGGGGGCTGTATATTCTGCAGAGGGAGAGAGAGATGTTTATACAGTGTGGATTGTAAGTTAAATATTTCCATTCTAAAGTGTTACACTGGGAATATGAGAGCACACTCCGGTCAAGATTATGTCAGATCTCTGCCAATAACAGAACAGAGGAGAGCAAATGGGGCAATTCTCTCCAGATGTTTGTGTATGTGTGTGTGTGTGTGTGTGTGTGTGTGTTAGTTTAGGCATATGTATGTGGAAAGAGGGAGAGAGACTTTGAGGAATTATAAAATGGTTCAGTTTTATTTCTGGTCTTTCAAAGTGGTGCATTATTCTTGCTTTGTAGAAGTGTAGAGAATCGATTCTTTAAAACTGACAGTCTGAACTGCAGAAATGAATCAAACCTACCAATCTCAATTGCATTTTTGCTACTGAAGTTTCAGTCAGAGACACATAAAACATCTTAACACTCTCATATGTGGAAGTCGCGAGACAAGTAAGGGTTGTGAAACGAATGTACCGGCACGCTCTTTAGGAAACATAATGGCTACATGAAAGTCGCATTAAAATAATTGCAGGGCTCGACATTAAGCATTGTCATGTGCTTGTCCTTCAGACAAGTAAACTGATCATTCACTTGTCCATGTAAAAAAAGCTACTTGTCCGGAGATAGAAAAAATAAATAAAAAACGGCAAAAGAAAAAAAATCTTTGTCAATGTTAGTTACTAAAAAATACAATTGTTCATTAGTTAATGCACTATGAACTAACAATGTTAACATAAACAACTTTTAATTTTAAAAACTGATTATATATGTTGGAATTAACATTAAGATTAATAAATGATGTAAAAGTATTGTAAGTTGTTAGTTCAGGTTAACTGATGTAGTTAACTAACGTAAACAAATGGAACCTTATTGTAAAGTGTTACCAAATTTTTATTTTTGGGTAAACTTTGAGAGTACAAGTCAATTCTCATCAGTTGCATTAAAAAAGGTTGTTTAATATTGACAAAATGCATTGAAAATGTTAACAGATAAAATCCTGATAGAACCTTGCTGCTAAATCAGTTATGATGCATATTGAAAACAGACATGTATATTAAAGATAGATGATATATTTTCATTTTATGAATTGTATTAATGTAAGTATTAATATTATTATAATATTATTATTTATGTTTATTGCTACACTTAAATTGGTACAATTCAAAATTCAAAATTCCACTTGCCCCAGACAAGTGGACAAGCATTAATGTCAAGCCCTGAATTGCATTACACATAGCAAAACCCTCACAAATATACTGTGAATATTTAAAGGGTCATGAAATAGAGAATCAAATTCTCCTTGATATTCAGACATAGAAGAGGAAAGTGTACTATAAAAACATATTGTAAATTTGTAAAACTCAAAACTTCCTCCCCAGTCTAAAAAGACTAATAGTTAATAGTTGCCACCCTGCTGAAACATCTCGTTTTGAAATCTGTCTGTTCATGACATCACAAAACATTGCTCATCTGTATTTACACATCCCACATAATGCGTCATCACACCCTTGGCCCTGCCCACTGGCGCACAGTTCAAGTCAAGAGAACAGGCCTTCAGTGGCTAACTATTCCTAACATAACACCAAAGTGGACCCATCTGGACTATTTTGAATGATTTTGTATATAAACATTCACAGACTCTTTGACCGCTGCCATGTATCTCGCCGCTTTTAAAAGACGCAGTGTCAAGTTACAACCCTGAAAGGGAGAAGCAATTCTCTTTCATTCAGCAGCTGCCTCTCTTTGTTTTGAGCACAACGCGTTCTTTCGCACATCTGCACTACTTTTTTATTGTTGGTGTATGTAAACATGTACTAAGATGGACGTCTTTGACCATTTTGATGTGTTTCCAGCGATGTGTGCCTCAGTGCAGGATGATACTGTGTGTGTTCGCATCTAGTTTCACCGCTCTGGACTATGTGTGTTCGTTTTTTTCGGCTTATGTCAGCATGGATTGCTTGTGAACCAATCATAATATGATTCAAGCTTTGCAAAGAAACTGTTATTGAAGGATGGGGCAGTTAAAAACACTTGGATCCTATCAAAAACTTAAGTAAATCGTTTCATTCATAAATATTTCAAATGTCATGACTGTTTGATAGTTTATGGTGCTGAGTGACAACAGTTGTGCTTGAGATGAACATTTTAATATATTCGGATGCAATGTGTTGGATGTGTGTTGTGTAAACCCTGGAATTTTGTTTAATGTTGAGGGTCTTGTTCATTCTCTTCCGATTGAGTTTGCTGAATTTGAGGGGCTGCATAACAGCCAATCATAACAGTGGGCGTTTACGTTGAGGTTTTAATGAGGCGCTTAGGCTACAACTGAGCATTTCAGACAGATGGCAAAAAACAGGGTGGAAAATTATCATATATTACTAAATTTTGACTGTTTTGGTGCAAAAAAAAAAAAACTTTTATAACATTATCATTGGACCTCAGGGAAGATAATACAATTATAAAAAAATAAAAAAAATAAAATAAAAAAACACTTCATGACCACTTTAATATATATTTCCCTGTTTTACTTGGGACCAATGCTGGGTAGATTACTTCAGAATTGCAATACAGAACTGATTACAAATTGCATGACTAAATTGCAATCAGTAATGTATATTTAGCTAATCTAATATGGTTATTTTTGGATTACTTCTCACCTAACTCTTGTTTATTTGATGTCCCATGCATTTGAGTAGGATTATATTTGCTATTCTGAAATAATGTTGCTTAAATGCATTTAAGAAAACATTAAATTAATCAAAATATGAGAATTGATATTATTTTTTTGTGTTTTACTTGCTATTTTTGGTTAAGATGGCAGAAAAAAAGAGTGTAAATTATTCCTATTTAGAAGAGGATTTTTAAACTATTGTTTTCCAGGTTTCATTTTTTTTTTTTTCTTATACTTCTAGAATCAATAATTAGTGAAAGTCACTGGATATGATGTGCACATAGTAATTAACAGATATACATCAGCAGTGTTTAGTAACTTTCATAATTATTCATCATGAGAAGGCACGGTCTAATGTATATCAGTGGTAGGCTGATTTAGAATGAAACAATAACATTAAAAAAAAAAAAAAAAAAGAATTATGGGGATCAATAAATTATGAACAATTTACTGCCGTTTGCCTGGTTATGTAATAACTGAATCATTAAAAGTAACTGTAATCTGATTACAAGTATTGTAACTTAATCTTAATTTAACTTTCAAGTACTTGATCTGATTACATAATCCAGATGACATGTAATCCGTTACTACCCAGCACAGTTTGGGACCACAACCAGAATATGAAAACTGTGTGAGCACTGTAATGCCGACACTAACTAGGTAGTTTGTACAACCATCTGTCGCATACAGTAGCATAAAAACACTTGACCTTTGACCTCTGGGAATGACCTCTAAGCTTCATATATAGTCGTAAACTCTCAGGAGCTCCTGATGTCAATCAAGAGATCTTAAGAGCAAACTGTGATCTGTCAAATGTCAACCATCCTTTGCTGAGACCTTAAACAAAAAAACATAATTTTAGTTTCCAAGCCTTAATATTATTGCAGCTTCATTTATTTTAGAATATATCATCCCTTAAACAGCAGGTTAAAAACAAAAACAAAACTTTATTTCTTTATAGGTCAGGCAGACCATTTCTTCCTGTGCGGAATAAGATGAAAAGTGGACCAGGCTTTATGCTGCAAGTCAAAAGTGTGGCTACGCAAAATTAGGGAAAATATGACATACTGTAGAAAGAAACAGCACAGAAAAACAGAGAGTAATAGAACATGAAGGGGAAGGAGAAACATAAACAAAGAAAGGGAGAGAGGGAAAGAGGTAAACCGCAGATCTTCTAGTTTATGCCTCTAATGTCTCAACACAACCCCTGGTGCTTTACATGCGTGTAAACTTACAGTGTAAACACAGTATGTGCGGTTTCTCACCCGCCTAAGCAGAGTAGGAAAATCAGCAGCTAAATAGAGTTTTTTCATCTTAAAGAAACATGTTTTTATCTTCAACTATACAGTACTAGATGGGTGGAGAAGGCAATAATTACTAGGCTTGGTTTCATTATTTGTGTTATAATGGAAGTCTGAAATTTCACCTTTCTTCCAAACGTCAACACCATTATGTAAATTATCTTCACTGGCGGGGTCATAGAACAGTCTTCCACAGACCACCTTTGTCTCCAGTGGGCGCACGTTTGGAAGTTTGGACCGCATGAAACCCAACAGGAATTACAAGTTCTCGGTTCTATTCCATTTCCTCTCTTCACATTCCTTGTCACTTGGTTTTTACCTCTCCTCTCCTCTCCACAAACCATTTATGTCAAAGAAAGCTCTAGGCAAAGAGTCTTTAAGACAATATAGACTCAAATCCAATCCAAGCCTATAATCTTCTGGAAAACCTATCATTCAAACCAAAGCCATATCCTCAGAAAACCTAAAGTCCTGTGCTTTTTTTCTAAAGTTCAATCTGTTGATGGGACAGATATTGCAAGGAGGTCTACAGCCAGGAGAGAGCTGTCATATTCCGTCATATCATGGGCACTCAGTTCTGGTTTCTCTCTACTTAGTATTGTTATGTTTGGGGGTAGATATATGTGTGACCTTCAGGGATAGGGACCAATAGCCGCATTTCCACTATCGGGCCAAATGAGGGCATGCCAGTGCGTGCCAGGGCCAGTTGCATTCCCACTGTCACTTCCGGGGCTTCATCGTGCCTCCTCAGGACTTCCTCTGGGCCTTCCTAACCCTTGGGTCAAAGAATGCCAACTGGGGATTGAGGCGGGTCAATGTCAAAGGCAGAGTTTCGCTGAGTCAGGTCTCACGTTCCACTAAGCAAAGACCAAAATAAGCAAACAAATGGAAGCTTCAGTCTCCACCATGGTCATTTCGAGGGCTAGCTAGTATCCAGAGTCTGATACCTCAGCTTGAGCTTCCCTCTTGCTTGTGAAATGGGCGGGGTGTGTGACATTAGCACAAGGGCGGCGCATTAAGGGCGGGTTTTAGGGCAACGCTGCGGGGCTATTGACACGAAGGTGGGAATGCAGATTGACTTTGGTCTCATGGCTCAATATCAGAGGTTATTGGCCCCAGATGACCAGTTAATATCCCTGGCTCGCGCTGGCCCGATGGTGGAAACGCAGCTAATGACTACCAGTGGCGAATTCTCAGGGCTAGCAAAGCCTTGTCTGCTGGCCTAACATGCCAAATAATATATATTTTTCATCCTTTCATTCTCAATCACCTTTTTGCCTATGTATTTTTAATCGCTTTCCACTCTTAATTAATCTACAAACATAGAGAAAACAAAAAGTTTATCCAGTCAGAATGTATTCCTTGATGCTTACAAGCAAAGTGTGACAACTGTTTCACAAATCGCATGCCCGAAATGGCAGCTCGTGGGTCTGAGCTCCACCCCATCAGGCCTTCAGAATTTCTTCAGAATCCCTCAACAGTGCAAATGAATGGGCAACTTAAGTCAGACTGTCAGATTCATCAGCCAATCAGACTGATTTATTTGTTCTTGGTGGGTGTGATCTTTAGGATATGTCACGGTTGAGGCCTTCTAGCTGGCCTTGAGTGACACAATCATGCTTTAAGTGATGTACGTAATTTGAAAGCGAAGAGCGTGAGATCTTGCTGACAAGTCGCCTGTCATCACCATTGATAAGGAGATCCTTATGGATTTAAAAACACAAGATGTTCTGCATGACTGCGTGATTGCTTAATTTATTAAACAGGAAAGGAGGACTGATTTTCACTTCAAGTAAATTGGTCCTTTTTGCATTGTTATAGCAGAAATTCTCAACACTGATTTCATGCAGGGGCATGATGTCACACAAAAATGTCGACACTCAGGGAGATATACAAAGTGATAAACATTCACTTTATTAAGTAATATCGATAAATGAGCTCGTTTTCACATTAAATGATATTAAAGCTTGTTTAACAAACGCCTGCAGAAAACGGTGTATAAAACATGGTAAATTATAATCTCTTTTGATAATCGTACACCTGAAGCACAAATGCTAGTGCTGCAGCATTGTTTATCAGTTGGGTTGCTAGGAGACATCTCTAGTGAGAGTCAAACCCCTGCTAAGCGAACGGGAGCGTTGCAGTTTTGTTTCCTTAAACGTCATCTTCTGAATATCAGGGAATGGAATGCATTTATGGTCGGAGATATCAAGTAGGAATATCTCACATCCAACATGAATGGAACGCAGCATAACCGTGTACCCTGACGAAATGAAATTTACTGCAAGCAACATTTAAATCGCAAATATTATTAGATAGATTTTTCCAGGTATTATAGACCTCCTTGGTAGATTCATATGAAAAATTATGATTTTTGAATGTCTGTTCGGGAGACGTTCAAATTCACAAAACAGTCATGCTGCAGTTAAAATTAGGCTTGCTTGAGCATTAAGTGTCGTTTCAAGTTCTGGCTTTCATGCGTGGTCATGTTTTTAAAATGTCAATTGGTATTACTTGGTATCTGCGACCTAATGTATGATGCTCAAAGGCATAGGGTGTCTTATTAATTGTGAAACTGTGTTTTCTTAATGGCATGAATCACACTGAAGGCCTAGACTTTAAATACACGGCCCGCCACTGCTCCCTACTATTGTTAGGTGTAGGGATTGGCTTTAGGGATAGGGACCAGTCAGGTAGCGGGGAGTAAGAATCTGGCGGGGAGTCCGATTTCAGCACAACAAGATACATAATCTGCCACAAGTTTACAGTCGAACTGCAGTGCACCTCACTGACCTCTGTCTGCATCACCTTGGTCAAAGGATGGATTACACTCTTAAAATGGAATACATAGATAATAAATTAATTACCAACTTAAGCCTTCATCAGCCAAATAACAAAGGACAATGCATCTGTTAAATTCCACAGTTAATTCAGGATGAACTTCAAAGTCTTTAGTCATTAATCTTACATTTCATACAAAATATTTTTTTTTTTTTAAATATTGGCCCCTAACACTTACTTAGTTTACTAATTTTAAATCATGACTTGCACTGCACATATATAACTAATATTGGCAATATATTCATGATGTTAGCCAGAGGGGAACTGGCCCCCACAGTGAGCCTGGTTTCCCCCAAGGTTATTTTTCTTCATTAACCAACATCTTTTGTGTTCCTTGCCACAGTCGCCTTTAGCTTGCTCACTATTTTAAGGCACAATTTACATTCATGTTTTTTTATTAAACGGCACTATGACTCGAATACATTACTATATTACAGCTTCTTTTTCTGTTAAAGCATCATTTTCTGTAAAGCTTTGAAATGATGTGTGTTGTGAAAAGCAGTATACAAATAAAAATGACTTGACAGGTTTTTTGAGCCAGTCACGTAAATGGTGTAAACGGCATGACTAATCACTCTGGAGCTGGATGAAAATTACATCTGACCTGTGAACATTTTAAGTATGGTGGCCACGATGGGTCCAGATACATTTTCAGGGTGGTACACAGTTTTTGACTGTGTTGTAAATACGCAAATTTAACATATCATAAAGTTAAGCTATATGTGACATGATATTAATGCTAAACATATCGAATAAATTAACAGCTAAAATTAAACACACAAGCACAGCTGTGCTGATATTCAGTTACCAGCAATTCAGAACTTCTACTAGCCAAAACAAAAACTTTATCAGTTCTTCAGAAATTAACTGCATTAAAGTCAAAACATTGATTTATATGTGTGTTCTATTAAAGCTATATTTCATTTTATTAAAAAAAATGCATCCCTGTTTCCACTCAACAAATGCAATAGACACTTAATAAGATATTTAAAAACATTAAACTTTCCAAATTCAGGTTCTATTAAAATATGCACCAGTTTTACTACCCGAACTGGCCGATTCAACACAAAGAAGAATTAACAATGTAACTGGCAAAGTAATACAAATATTTTTACAATACAACAAACTAGCCTATATGGCAAACTATTAAAAACATTTAATAAGACTATGTTCGTACAGTTAAAGACAAAGGAACATGGTTGTACTTCTATTTATCCCATGGGACTAAATAACTACCATATTCATCCATCATGATATTTGAAAGTACTTTAAAAAAAAAAAAAACAATAGTACTGCTAGTGCTGTGGTAGATTTGTTGGTACTTATACTCATTAGAAAATGTCTTCACCTGCTGTAAAGAGTCATTCTCAAGCTACGCACGCAGGTGTTAAACATTATGAAGCACTTCTTCATCGCTGGGAAAGGATATGATGTACTTGCAGGTTATGTTTCAGTGGATTTTAGTTAAATGTTCTACTTTATCCAGCACTCTGTTTGTTCTCTGTGTGTTGTAAAGTATACCGTCACTGTTTACGGCGTAAAAAATTGCACCAAAAGATTCAGCGCGTGGCGTGAGTGAACCATCCGCTCCAAATGATACAAAAAAATGAATCACGAACTGATTCAAACTGAATCGCAAATCAATTACGATTTTGCTAAGCCGCTTGACCCTTTGAAAAGTACCTACTCAAAATAGTGTTTCTTTGCTTAATTACTGTCAGAGGGAAAATAATGTGTGTGTTTACATCTGGAAGACGTATTTGTTACATTGCTTGATCATCTGCAATATGTCTATAAGACATTTATCAATATGTATGTCTTGGACAACAATAAGACATTCAGCAGATATCTTTGAGATGTTTCTGATTTAGAATGTTTGTAAATCTGATCTTTTTAAGATGTTTATCAGATGTTAATTAGATTGTGATGCTTTCCAAGTAAAATGATCTAAAACAGACATCTCAGGGATGTAAGTGTCTTATCTGAGATATATGTAAAGGCCTAATGAAAAGGCTGCTTTTGAATGGCTATAAATGCTGTGTTAAGATGTGTTTCTAACTACAATACTCATAATGCTTCCTGGTGCGGTACGTCACGGGATGTGTCGTGCGTGTGAGGCGGGAGGCTGTGAGAAATTATTGTGTGTGTAAGTTCTGTTACGAGCTGTTACGAATAATAAAAACCTCTCTAGAAATCCACACTCTACATACATGAATATGTGACATGGTGTCAGAAGTGGGTCACACCCGCTGAAGAGACAAACTTAAGAGACATGTCGATGTTTCAGGCCTCATGGCTGCTGTGGATCCAGCATTTTGCATACTTTCAGATCTCCACTAAATTGGATAAAGAGGATGGTGAGGTACAAGTAAACTCCCTGCTGTACGCTATGGGAAAAGAGGCAGAGGCATATTTACCTCTTTTCGGTTCACTGAACCTGCCCGTTCCAGCGATTATAAGATGGTGGTAGACAAGTTTAACGAACATTTCATACTGCGTAGGAATGTTATACATGAACGTGCATGTTATCACCAACGTTCGCAAAAGACGGGTGAATCAGTGGAAGCTTTTGTGAGGGGACTGTATGAGCTGGTGGAGCATTGCGAATTCGGCAGACAAAAAGATGAACAGATTCGCGACAGATTGGTTATCAGAATAGCTGACCGTGGAGTGTCACAGAGACTTCAGATGGGATGTAACTTAATGCTAGGTGGCATGTTAGGCAGAGCTGGTAAAGAAACAAAATACTGGGGCAGGGACATTAGCTGAAGTTGCAGCGTTGCAACAGAGATCCAGAGGAGCAAAACACCACAACGTAAGTAAAAGAACGAACAAGAGGGAACAACAAGGACATAAACAGACTGAGGGGAAACAGTGTTCATGTTGCAATAGATATCATGGCCCACGTGAATGCCCTGCATATAACAAGCAATGCCGTAAATGCGATAAAGTGGGACACTTTGCTGCAGCCTGCCAATGCAAGGCTGTGAGAACAGTGGATGTTCAATACAGAGAAGATGATGACTGTGAGGCATACATACTTCCTTGGCAGCATCGAGAAAAGTGATTCAGAGGCTGACTGGCTGGTAAGTCTTTCTGTGTGTGGTAAAGCAATAACCTTCAAAATCGACACAGTGGCGGACATCACCATAATGTCTAGCGAAACTGACCAGGGTCTCCCACAGCATCCCCCACTGGTTAAAACAGCAATACAGCAATACAGCATCATTGGGCTTCCGGCAGATACCATTGGACTCCAAAAGTTCAATATTTACCACGTTAATCACCCGAGAGGCAGGTTTTGTTTCCAGAGTCTTCCATTTGGGATCACATCAGCACCAGATATCATCCAGAGGGAAATTAGTAGGCTGCTGGAGAGGCATGAAGGCAGTGTAATGGTCATGGATGATATCCTGGTGTACAGCAAAGACCAAGAGACACACGATAAGAATCTGGAGTTTGTCTTACAGACAATCCAGGAGTCAGGGTTAAAGCTCAACAGACAAATGCCATTTCAGCAAGAGCGAACTCCATTTTTTTGGACACATCATCATCAGTGATGGAGTAAAATTAGACCCTGACAAGGTAAAAGCAATCACTGACATGCCATGCCCTAAAGACATCACTCAGCTCAGACAAGTGCTTGGCATGGTGAATTACCTAGGGAAGTTCTTACTAGGCTGTCTACACAACATAAAGACAATGTTATCCTCAGCTCCAGCCCTAGCTTTCTATGATGTTAGAAAGCCTTCCATTGTGTCTGCTGATGCCAGCAGTTTCGGGCTTGGTGCTGCCCTGCTGCAGACCCAAGGCGACAGGGCACTTTCTGCTCTAGAACCCTCTCAACTGCCAAACAGAAATACTCACAGATCGAAAAGGAATGCCTGGCGACAGTTTGGGCATGTAAACGGATAGCCTGCTATCTGCAGGGTCTGGGTGAGTTCACACTACAAATGGACCATAAGCCCCTGGTCCCCCGATCAACACTTATGATCTGGACAAAACACCCCTGCGCTGCCAGCGGCTACTGATGCGCCTTATGCGGTTCAACGTCAAAGCTGTACATGTCCCAGGCAAGTCACTGGTTGTGGCTGACACACTGTCATGCAACCCAATCACCGAGTCAGTAAGTTCAGACACTGAAGAGGATGTGCAAGCTTATGTTAAGGCTGTGATTCAGACTAGACCGATGTCAGAGTCTAAACTGAAAATCATTCACAAGTCCACAAGCAATGACCCCGACATAAGGAAAGTAATGCTTTTCATAAAAGAAGGCTGGCCACACCATGTGCCATATGAACTTAATGTTTACTATGCCGAAAGAACATCATTGTCAGAGGGACTAATTTTAAATGGAGGCAGGATTGTATTTCCCACTGCTCAACGACGAGAGATCCTTGACCGGTTGCACAATGGTCACCAAAGGCTCAACAAATGCAGAGAAAGAGCCAGAACGTCAGTCTGGTGGCCTGGCATTGGAACTGATCTTCAAGCGAAAGTGTCATTGTGCACTTTCTGCCAGGAACACAGACCAACCCAGAGAAAGGAGCCACTGGTCACCACCCCACTGCCACCCAGTCCATGGTACATGATAAGAGCAGACCTGTGTGAACATCGAGAGAAAATCTCATGGTTGTGGACTTCTGTTCCAGAGACATCGAAATTGTAGAGCTACAACTCACCTAGCAGCCACAGCGTGATTGCTAGTCTAAAAGGGATGTTTGTGAGATGGGGGATTCCACAAGAACTCCACTCGGATAACGGCATCCAGTTCAGTAGAACAGACTTTGCAGACTTTTGCAAAGACTGGGGCATTCAACACATTACCAGAAGCCCCCAATACACACAGTCAAATGGGGCCATTGAGCAGGTGGTTGGGACAGCAAAGCATATCCTTCGGCAGCCCGACCCTCACTTGGCCCTCTTGAGTTACAGAGCCACACCAATTGCTGCTACTGGTGTAAGCCCCATTCAGTTAATGACAGGTCGTCAGATCCGCACTACAATTATTTTTTTTAAATTAATTTAATTTAATTTTAAAATTACACTACCCATCCTGGAGAAATACTTATGACCATGTCTCATCAGCCACCAGCAAGTGGCTGCAAAGGACAAAAAAGCAAAAGCAGCTAAGAAGCGCTTCTTTGATAAAAGACATTCAGTTCTTCCTCTCCCTCTCTTACACCCAGGTGAACAGGTTCTCTTAAAGTTGAATGGGGAGAAAACCTGGTGCACATCAGGTACAGTTGTGAGACCCACAAAGGAACCACAGTCTTACCTGGTTCAGACACATAATGGAGCCATACTCAGGCGTAATAGGCGTCACCTACAGCCTGTGTTTTCAACTGGAGCAGACCGTACACAAACTGTCACTGACCATTTCATACAAATACCACAGACACAGAGCACATTGGAGCACTCCTCACCTGTTGTGGACATGGAGCGTGTTCCACCTGACTCCACCCCTGCTCTTAAAACAACCTCTAGTTGCAGGGTAATAAAACTTCCTGCTCGTTTCAGAGACTAGTAGTGAATGACATTTTTCATTTATGCTCTCTTTCAAAAAAAAATAAAAAATGAAAAGAAAAGAAAAGAAAAGAAAAGAAAGAGAAAATAAAACAACAAAAGGGAAAATAAGGGACATGTGTTCTATAATCAAAGATTTTGTGCATTAAATTGTTTGGGGAAAACCCATTGCCTTCCTATCAGTGGTTATGCATTTCTGAATGTATGCATGTTGTGTTAAGGTATTTTAAGGTTCAAGAGCCTTAATGTACACTAATTCAGTTTTCATAATGGGTTTTACTTTTCAATAGCAATGTGACACATGTTGATTAATGTTCAATGAAGTGTTATGTAACCTTGACTGATGTTTTACTTGTGCTGTTAAAAGGGTATCCCTTCTAGGTGGGGAGATGTGTTGAGATGTGTTTCTAACTACAATACCCATAATGATTCCTGGTGTGATATGTCACGGGATGTGTCGTGCATGTGAAAAAGTTATTGTGTGTAAGTTCTGTTACGAGCTGTTACGAATAATAAAAACCTCTCTAGAAATCCACACTCTGCGTACATGAATACGTGACAAATTGTAAATGATTTTTATGCCCCACAATGGTAGCAGGGGCCTAATGGATCATGCTAACCAGACATATCTACCCCTTGTTGCCTCTGAAGACCTGACTTCCTGCTTATCCTAGTCCTGTGACAGTAAGTAGTAAGTGTTGATTGAAGTGCCAGATTTGTTTGGCTCTCTTCATTTCTTTATGGAGATGAGTGCTGTTGCTATTGTTCCTCGCCCGCCTCAGTGGTCACAATGGTTTGACGAACAATAGTTGAAACCCGGCAGTGGTTCATACATTCACCGAACACAATGTAATTAGAGGATCCACTGTGGTCAGTTCTTTGTTCATTTTTGCAGCTGTGGAGGACACATTGATGCTCTTGCTTGGCTTGAAGTTGAGGAAGTCTTAATTATATTATAGCCATTTAACAGGTGGAAGTGGGACGAGATCTACCTCTGTGTTTATTTTCTGGCTTCTCTGTGGTTTATTTCCTGTTTTGCAATTGAAATCGCTCCACCTCTGTTGCGTATTTCTGATATTACATAATTGTCGATATTGTGTAGAAAGGTAGACATCTAAGATCACTCCTCTTTCTTTTCCATGTCTCCAATCAGTGCTTTAACAGTCAGAGTCTGGGTTTTTCTACAGGTGATCCCTTATTGTGTGTGTTGTTAGGCACTGGTGTAGGCCTTATAGCTGACCCAACAACTGTTTCTGTGTGTTCTTTTGAAATGCAACAGTACACATTTTTCTTGTATAATTTGTTTTAGTAGTTTTTCAGTGAATTTTAACCCTAATTGAGAGTTCAGGTAATCTCCTGACCTTCCATTCCTTGCCTGTAGATCATATCCATGCATATGTCATCAAATCTGAAGGCAGATAGAGAGAAATGAAGTGTTGTACTGCCCAGTCATATTGGTTTCCAGTCTCTGGTGGTCTGGTGCTCCGATCCAGCAGCATATGGACTGTGGGAGAAATGAAAGACTTTGTGATAAAGATCTCTGGAAGCTTCAACTAGTAAACAGCTCCATAAAAGTGGCTTTCAGGGTGGAGTAAAAGAGAAACTTGAAGCAATGCCCATCACCGAAAAAGCCACAAGCTTTCTATAGGTCTGCTCTCAAACCTAGTGAGCTGCCTCACTGCATAGGCTACTGGCTACATTGGCAGCTGCCTTCCAAGGCAGCATCTAATGGTTTTGAGTTCTCTACAATGGCCTTTTTTGTCTTTTTTCCTACAGATTAAGAGGTGGGAAACCTTGCTGGAAAATAGCATGTTGAAATGTGCCGGATAGTGTAAGGAAATCATCTATGACTGAACTAATATAGGCACACCAGCCCTTACATAATGCCATGGAGTAACCTCTGGGCCTTTGTTGGTGGTATTTAGCTCTCCACAGTTCTTCCAGGACATTCAGAGTGGTTTCATACTGTAGTTACAGAAATACACTGACACCATTATTAAGTCAGACTCAATAGCGCCCCCTAGTGTCTGCCTGTCAAACACAATCACCCACTGGAATGTCAGACTGGAGGAGTTCTGTTCTGATCAGGTGGAAAATAATAGTGTCATTGCTACTATGCTGTACATTTTCATGTACCCATCATATATCTGTTAATATATTGGATAAAATATTAAACTCACAATTTTTAAAGATGGAAATCATTTAAGTTGGGTTTCTTTTATCACAATTAACCTTTAAATACATGGGAATTTCACCAAACACTTTTACATATTTGTGTCTTTAGAGACCCGGCAATTATATCTATCATCTTCAATTTATCAATTTATCGAAGTGCAAAAAAAAAAAAGAAAAAGAAAGAAAGAAAGAAAAATGACACAATTACATACCACGGGTCTCTAATTACCCTATACACTTTTGGTACTTAAACTATTAATTTAAAAAAAAATTTTTTTTTGCAATTTTGCCATTTTTTTGTGTTACTATTTATTAGAGAGATATTGAGGAATACTAAAGAGGTGTGGGCACAACTCCAAAAAATGGATGAGGTACAGGGGGTGAAATGTGGTCCCTGAGGTATGCATTTTAGGGTTAAGCAAACACAAAAACTGGTGAATTTTAAATTATTTAATTTTTTTTTTTTTTTTTTTTTGCCATGTTCTCAGGTCAATAAAATCATCCTCCAGAATTGACATCATTTTGGTGATAAAATAACAGCACCAACATCAGTAAGTTAGCAATGGATTTTATGATTTATTTGGCATGTTTATTTATTTATTTTTTATAATAAAGAAACATTTTTTTGTTGGTTTGTGTCAATGTAAAAAATTATATTGTGTTGGATAAAATTACAGAAATCAGTGTGATAATGTAAAAACAATTGTTCAAAAATAAGAAAAATACATTTAAATTATTAAATATAAAAATGTTCCTTTTAATTAACAAGTTAAGAAAATGTCCTGGTCCTATTTTACTCCAAACTCAAAAGAAACATTAAGAAATTGTATTTTGTATATGGAAAATGAAGCCTATTTATAGGGCCATTAAGATTTTTTTCATTGTGACATTATTTTCATGACATTATTTTCATCCCCAATTCTCATTACCACAATGCAAAAAAAAAAAAAAAAAGATGGTCATATGATATTCTCATTACCATAATATGAGAAAAAATATTTTTTATATATGATTTAAATCGTAAAGTATTTATAAATCATTGTAGATCTCCTTTGGTACTTCCTTTCACTGTCACAAATTTAAATTTGTACTACAGCATCTTTTTTACTGTAATACATTGAAAAAAATTACTGTGTTACAGTAATGAGAATCATCATTAATCACAATGCAAACAGTACAAGTAAAACATCCAGATGCATTACGGTAATGAGAACTGAGGGCTAAAATGTGTCCTGAAAATAATTTAACAATGCAATAAATCTCTTTTTTTAAAGTTCAAAAGGAGCTGCAACACAGGAATTACCCAGTTTGATTTTTAATTTGATTTTTATGTATTTCTGTGCATACACAGTATGTACATGATTTTCCTTTCTCTGTCAAACTAAACTGAACAAATTGCTGTTTTGAATTAAATTGTTTGATTTTATCTGATTATGCAGACTTAAATTCAAATAATCAAAAGCATTCAAATGTAAGAAGCATTTTCTTTCATTTCATATTCTCTTTTTTAAATATCTAATTCTGAAATGTCATGCAAATTAAAGAAATTGATGCATTTGTTACAAGAGTTTTATAGAAATCTAAGTAAGGTTTTGATATTTGAGGCCATCTTGTTACAATTAGAGGCTGTTACTGCATTCTTCCGCATATAAGACCAGGAACACTTTTTCCACTGTGTCAATAAAATCTCATAATTTCTTATTTAAAGGAGCAGCTCAACCTTTTCAACATGTTTAGTTAAATACAGCATCATGTTATGAGTGCGGTTGTAACACTTCTGACATAAATAATGAGGAGAGATTGAAATGGAAATCTGTCAAGCAAGACAGATATAATCATAAAGATACCAGCAACTTGATCTTGATAGATTAACCAAATAGTTAATCAGCTATGTGGACAATCAGAAAGGTTTCAGGTCAGCTCTCTCACCTTCATACAGTATATACAGAATTACAGTTGTTTCTTTCAGTCGGCAGCTCCGGATTTCTGGTTTGCACATGTAAATTACATGTCGACAACATTAAATATTAAACCTAATCAGTGTTTAATTATTGATGTCATTGCATTTTATACAGGAGTGCCATTGGTACTTGAGACTTCTAGCAAGGAGCCTTTCTGCATTACTGTATCTTTGAGGTTAAGGTCTCTGGCCACGATTCCCACTCACTTCTCTTTGGTTTTCTTGATTGATGATCACAGGAAGTCTGTAAACGAGAGAGAAGGAACGGAGAACTGGATCAGGTTGGCCAGTTATGACTGCTCAGAGGAGCTCACAGGACAACTAAGTGCCCGAGTAAACCACAGCTGAGTGTTTGATGTGTGTTTGTGTGTGTATTAGGAGAGAGTTCACTCTGGACCTGAGCATCTGTAATGATCGCCCAGGAGTGGTTGGTGATGGAGATGGTTACCCGCAATGCTCTGCAGTGGCTCTTTCTAGCTCAGTTGGAGATTTCTACACTGGGTTTCAGCCTCATGCTCGAGAAAATGTTTGATTTTGATCAAAAGACTGTTTAGTCAGAGGTCTCCAAAAAGGTATTTTAGCATCTGTTTACCATCAAAAATGCACAAAAATGAAACTTCTGTCATTATTCACTCACCCTCATGTTGTTCCAAACCTGAATTAATTTCTTTCTTCAGTGGAACACAAAATGAGATGTTAGGCAGGATGTTTGCCTCAATCACATTTGCTTTTTAATGAATGGGGGAAAAATATGCGATTGAAGTGAATGGTGACTGAGGCTCCTTTTGTGTTCCATGAAAAAAAAAATTATATGGGTTTGGAACAACATAAGGGTGAGAAAATAATGGCTGAATTAAAAAACATTTGGGGTGAACTATCCTTTTAAAACTCCCAATTTTGGGTGAATGAATGAATGAGGACAGAATTAAAAATAAAACTGGGTAAACTATTCCTTCAATTCATCACCATACACCTCTGTGAGCAAAAAGAGCAAAATATTTTTCACTTTGTTTTTTACATTTTGCAGAATTTTACGAAACCTGTCAGAACATGTCCAGGTCCTATTTCACCCCAAATTGCTTTTTTACCAGTTTTTGAGTCCACCAGGCAATATTCTTGACTGCTTAGAATAATACATCTCTCCTAAACAAGTCACATGATATTAAGTCTGTAGTACAAACGGTGCATGGTGAAATTGTTTAATCTGTTTGATTAACCAATGGTAGACAGGGTTGGGGGGGGGGTGTTTCTGGAATCTGAAAATACAAAAATGAATCGGAGTTCCCTATGCAAAATGTAAAAGAATGATTTATTGAAACCGATTCATTAAACATGAACTGTTCAAAAGAACCGATTCACTTAAATGATTTGGATTTACCAGCACTACAAATGACTGAGAGAGGATGGTATAGGTGAGCATGTTTGATTACTCCCCATGATAGCACATATACATCACCTAGACATCTATTTGATGTGTATGTTTACATCTGGAAGACATATTTTTAACGTTGTTTGCTCAACAGCAATACTTCTATAATACGTATGTCAATAAGTATGTATCAGATCTCCATAAGACATTGAGCAGATGTCTTTGAGACGTTTATGATTTACAATGTTTGTAAATCTGATGATTAGCAGATGTTAATTAGATTGTGATGCTTTCCAGATGAAAAGATCTAAAATCAGACATACATTTACATTTGAAAGCAGATGTCTGTTTTAGAACTTTTCATCTGGAAAGCATCACAATCTAAATAACATCTGCTAAACATCTAAAAATATCAGACTTACAAACATTGTGAATCAAAAATGTCTCAGACATCTGATGAATGTCTTATTAACATCCAAGACATACTTATTGACATACGTATTATAGACATATTGCAGATGAGCAAACAACCTAAAAAATACATCTTTCAGATGTAAACACACACATTAAATAGACATCTGGGTGATGTACATGTGCTATCAGGGTTAGCAGATGGTTTTATCCAAAGCGCTTACAAATGAGGAACAATTTATCATACAAGTTGTGACATAATGTGACAAAAGTGGTGTTTTGTGACGCTAGAGCACTACTCGTAGTAGCTTGTTACTGGAAAAGCTGCACTATTGTGAAAATAGCTGAGCTACTGTCAAGCTAATGAAAAATGTAGTTAAGTTAATTGCGTTACTACTTTTAGTTAACTAGTCCCCAACACTAGAAATTACACACTTCAACTTTAAAGTCAGGGATATGTTCGACCCACTAACCATAAGTACAGTATGAATGAAAGTAATAATGCAGCTTGCATTAGCAAACACAATTAATAAATGCCATTTTCCCACTCTTGGATAATAAAAGCATATATGCACTTTCTTGCGAGTTGCTTCTGTAAGAAAGTTTTCATCTTTAAACTGTAGGACATAGTGTGACCTTAAAAGATTTTTTGTAGTGCTTCCAATATCACAGTATTTTTACCTCTCTTTTATCTGCAAGATTTGTGATTGTTGTGATACAAATCTCAGAAAACATTTATATAATGTAATTGTTTTTATTTATTTTTTTTATCCTTACCACAACTGAAAATGGGAAACTTGTCCACATCCCTGTTTAGACTGTTGTCTGCTTCTGTGAGAGGAAGAAAATGAGGCAAGAAATTTAGGCTGAAAATATCTGAGGTTTCTCCAGGCCTCTAAAGTCGCCCAGTGTCTCTGCTGTAACCGTGATTGACCCCTGTATCAGAGAGACATAAATATCAACACAGTGTGTGTCTCAGCCGATTTAGAATCTGGATATCTGTATCTGTGTTGTGTTTGTGTGTGTCTGTGTGTTTGTCTGCTACCAGTTAATTTCTCACATCCAGGCCGTGTAGACCACCCATAGAGAGAATCTGAGTGGGCCACTATTCACAGCTTCAGACCGTTCTCATCACGGTGGCACCCCTCAAAACCAATCCTGACATATTGCCCACAAACTCAGTGTGAATGTGTATGTGTGTGTATATTCTGAGGTTTCGTCAACAGACTTGCTTGAAAATTTACATTCATGTCATTTTTAGAAAGTGGAAAGTTTTCTTTCCGTTTTCGATGAAAGTTCATGTAAGCAGCCATTTTCAATCAAGAATTACTTTCACTTAAAAGTTTAAGCAGTCTCATACAGCCAGATTTTTGACTCTCTGGTCCACTTCGCCACTTATTATGGCCAAGAACCACCCGTTAATACAAGAAGAGACCATCTGACTGACTTGAGGAATGACCAATCACTGTTTGTTTTGGTTTTAAGGGCTGTCTTTGGTCAGATTTATCTAAAATAGTAGCGACTACAGTAATAGACCAACATGGTTATCTTCAGTGGCGTTTTTGCGCCGAGCCCGGGTTCATTTCTGACCCTAGTTTAAACCAACAAAAGGACATGGCAACAAATATACAGCTGTTATACACACAAAACTCACCCTCTCGTACTCTATGGCCCTCTGGACCTAACCTTCTCACCATCCCTAAGTTCAGGTTGTCTTCTATGGATGGCAGGTCTTTTTCAGTAGTTGCTTCTCGCCTCTGGAATTCTCTAAATACAAATGTATTATTATTATTATTATTATTATTATTATTATCAAACTTACATAAATATAAATATATTAGAATATTTGTGTAGAAAGATCTTGGTTCGTGGGCAATGGAGGAGTCAGGAGACAATGAAGCAGGTTCAAGGTCAGTTCTTTTATTTTGGCTTTCTTTCACACAATCAGGAATAAGCAAATAAATGAAAGTAAAACAATAGACACTCGCTGCACACTCTCTCTGTCTCTGTTTGGGGTGTCGTGCTTTCTGGCCACTCTCTCCTCTCTCTGAAGCTCTGGCGAGCCTTTTCAGGTCTCCCTCCGCTATCACTATAATGAGAGACAGGTGTAAGAGATAATTACAACCCAGGTGACGAGCCTTACCGCTCTCCCTCTCCCGCAGACCGACACATGACCACGCCCCCCATGCCACATACCCCCACCGCTGACTCAGGCCGGGGCAACATCCGGCCTGTCAACCTGTGGACACATCTGCCCGTGACCCAAGTGGAACCCCAGATACCTAACTTCCACCTGCCCAGTTGCACACTTGCAACCTGGCAATGTCTGTAAGCTATGACAGTGAGAGGTGGTCTCCGCTTGGGACCGGGGTGAATGAACTTGATTTGGGAGATACCTCCGGCCCTTGCTCCGCCCTCTCCGGAACTACCATCACCAAGACTACAGGCACCGCCTCGCTCCATGGTTTGAGGAGGTTGAGGTGGTAGTTTTGACGTGTCTCTCTCCTATCCATTCGCCTAACCGCTTAATCGAGATCTCCCACTCGTCGTGTGACCTCAAAGGGTCCTTGCCACTTGCCGAGTAATTTGGAGCTTGAGGTGGGCAGCAATACAAGCACTTTATCTCCCTGTGCGAATTCCCGTAGTCGAGTGCCTCTGTCGTACAGTCGGCGTTGACGTTCTTGCGCTTGGAGCAAATTCTCCTGTGTTACCTGCCCCAAAGTGTGGAGTTTTGCTCTAAGGTCAAGAACGTATTGAATTTGATTTTTACTATTCGAAGGTCCTTCCTCCCAAGCTTCCCATATGACGTCAAGCACGCCGCGCCCATACAGTAGCTCAAAAGGGGAAAACCTATTGGAGGCTTGCGGGACCTCTCATTCTGCAAACAGCAGGGGTTCGAGCCACTTATCTCAATTCTTATCTCTTCGTGTACGAACTTACGAATCATGTTTTTTAAGGTCTTATTAAATAGTTCGACCAACCAGTCGGTTTGCAGGTGATAAACGCTGGTGCGAATCGACTTAATGCCTAATAATTCATGTAGTTTGTGAAGTATACATGACATGAATGTTGTGCCTTGATTAGTGAGGATTTCCTTTGGAATCCCCACTTGGGAGATAATTTTGAAGAGTGCCTCTGCAACACTATGTGCTGAGATGTTGCGTAGAGGCACTGCTTCCGGATATTGTGTTGCATAGTCCACCAGAACTAATACAAAGCGATGGCCACATGCAGTCTGCTCTAATGGCCCGACGAGGTCTATGCCAATTCTCTCGAAGGGGACCTCGATCAACAGCAGAGGGCGCAACGGCGCTTTTGGGGTGGCATGTGGATTCACCGACCAAAAGGAACAGGCCATTATACGGTTCAAAGTCTTTTCGTGACCTAAGTGACCAGCCATTGGGTTATAGTGAGCTGCCTGGAAGAGTGTTTCCCGACGGCTCTTTGGCACTAACAGCTGAGTTGTATTCTCTTTGGTTTGAGTGTCCTGTGTCACTTGATACAACCACTCTTTGATGATAGAAAAGTACGAGTATGTGAGTGCAACACCAGGCTGGAGCTGTTGACCATCAATTACTTTCACTTGGTCAAAGGCGTGCTTGAGGAACTCATCACGCGACTGCTCCAGAGGGAAATTCCCCTCAGGGAAGCCCCTGAGAATGGGAATTCCCTCGTCTGTATCACTCTGACGCGGAGCCGACATTGACGGCCCTGGCACCGCCTCAACAGCAATAGTATCGCACGTCACACCACACGACACACTTTGCAAGACTCATCCACACACATTACCCTCAATAGATTTTTAAAGCCGGGCCAACTGGTTCCCAGAATTAGTGGATGGGTGAGGTGGGGATTTACCACAGCCTCGACTCTATGCCTTTTTCACCTGAATCGTATCTCGATGGTAACCACCGGATACTTGTGACACACCTCACCCTCACTTATTTATTTTTATCCAATGCCCCGCCTTGCACCAAGCATTGGTGGATCGAAGTTTGAGAACAACCTGTATCCACCAAAGCTTGATGTGTATCCCCTTTTACTCTTACCGTTATCCGATATGCCCCTGCCTGATCAGGGGCAGTCTGTGGAGCGTTGGAGATCCAGACCTGTGTCCCCACCTCCATCACTGGACACCGCTCCTGGTTGTGTCCAATTTCCCCGCAGCTCCAGCAGACTGGCCCAGGTCTTCCTTCCGCACTTGTGGTGGCGGTCTCGCCAACCTGGGGGGATAGTGGAGGGAGACAGGGGGAGTAGGAGGGGTGGGGTCTGGGCGGGGCTCCTCCCCACCTCCGAGGAGCCGGGACTGGGTGGGACTGAGGGGGATGGGAGGGAGGGGAAACATGAGACACAGGGGGTGGCGAGAGAGAAGAGAGAGGACAGAGAGAAGAAAACACTGCTTCACTGCCTCCTGGAAACGCCGCCATGTAGTCCTCTGCCAGCTGGACGGCCGCCCACTGATCAGAAGGCCACTCAAACCTCCGCTGTCTTCTCGAAAAGGTTGAGGAAGGCCTCCGGAACGTTGTTTGGCCCCATCTTTGTTAGGGCCACCGGTGGGGCAGCAGCAGCCCCCTCCCTGGCAGTCAGGCTCCGGAGCATCTGCCGGTCCTCCGCTTTTGCCTGGAGCAGGAGTTGGAAGTGTTGTTCCTGTTCCAGGCGTACCTCCATGAGGGCCTGGTGCTTGTATTGCTGGATGCTGGTGAGGGTCTTGAAGACTTCGCCCAGCGGTGAGGACTCCATAATGGCGTTCTCCTCCAAAGCCGGGTTCTTGGCACCACTGTAGAAGATCTTGGTTTGTGGGCAATGGAGGAGTCAGGAGACAATGAAGCAGGTTCAAGGTCAGTCCTTTTATTTTGGCTTTCTTTCACACAATCGACGGTAACCGTCGATGACTCAGGAATAAGCAAATAAATGAAAGTAAAACAATAGACACTTGCTGTACACTCTCTCTGTCTCTGTTTGGGGTGTCATGCTTTCTGGCCACTCTCTCCTCTCTCTGACGCTTTGGCGAGCCTTTTCAAGTCTCCCTCTGCCATCACTATAATGAGAGACATATAATTACGACCCAGGTGACGAGCCTTACCGCTCTCCCTCTCCCGCAGACTGACACATGACCACGCCCCCCATGCCACAATTTGCATGTATGGATGGATGCTTAAAGGAATAGTTCACCCAAAAATCCTGATGTCACGAGAAAACCTGTATGATTTTTTTCTTCTGTGAAACACAAAATTATCATTTTTTTAATCTTCATATCTCTGTGCATATAAAGAAAGTGAATATTGACCCTGGTCTGTCAAGTTCAAAAAAAGACAACAAAACACCATAAAATCACATTAAAAGTAGTCAATATTACTTATGGATGCTTGGATGCATAGCCTAAAAGACGTGCCACGGATGCTGCACATGGCCGGCGTGTTATGCTGTTTTGCAGTGTAGTGGGAATTTGTCACATTGCACGGAAGGCGCCACAGTTGCGGCGCTTGGACGGTGTGTTTGCACTGTTTGCAGTGTAGTGGGAGGTTTAGTTGCACGGCCCGAAAATGCCGCAGAATGTTTGTGCTGCTTAGGGATGTATTGAGCCAATGGCAGGGGTGCTGCGGTTGTGGTGTCGCCCAGCTTGAGCACACTGCCCGAGGAGAGGGTTTGCTGTGAAGTACCGGTGTGGTACATATGGGTTAGAGGAGAAAGGGACTTGCAGTTGCAAAGTTGGGGCTTGTTACGACAGCGGTGAGGCATAGACAAAAGGGGCTTCAGTTAAGCATGGTAAAATGCTGAGGCTGTGGAGGGTTGGTATTAGAGCCGTTAGAAAAATGAGGCAGAAGGGGCCTGAAGCAGTCGGACATGGATCGTATTGGTCCACAGCTAAACATTGCGGTTAGCCTGGGCTCGAGGTTGGGCGGGCATCTGCATTCTGCTGAGATAACGGCCTAGCCCTGCACTCTGATAGTGGGGGTATATTGTTGGAATCATGAAGCAGGACTACCGCTACTTGCTGCTTCCTTGAGGGACGGGTTTAAGGATAATATAACATGTACAGATAATGTAAACAGTACTATGTAAAACAAGCATTTGCAGAAACGCCTAGCATTAAATGGTGCTGGTGATTGGGGTAACAGGCAAATGGTTGAGCCAGGATCATAAAAGAACCTGAGACTAGGTACCAAGATGAATACCCTAGTCTGATATTTATGTGTATGGTTTAAAGTGTGTAGATTGTTTTCCAAAGTGATGTGAGTAATTCCATTAGCTCAGTATAATTGCCGCAGGGTGACTTGTCTCATTTTGATGAGGACGTACGAAATAATAGCAGTTTGTGCCTGAGAACGGATTTATTAGGTATTATATGGCGCCGTTTGCAGTAGTGTGGTGAATAGAGATGACTTATTTATAGAGTAACCAGTAATAAATTCTACAGGAAACTGAAATGTTGTGAGTATGAAGCAAAATGCGAAGCTGAATCATCCGGCATCAATTTCAACCCGTTACTTTAAACTTGGGTGCGCCACCCACCTCTTGCGGAGCCGAATTCAGCTCATGTCTGTTCGGAAAGAAGCTGTATATAGCTGTAGTGGGCTGTAGCATGGTCAAAGCGGATGCTGCTGTGGCGATAAGCTTGCAAAATGTCTCCGCTGATTTGGAAAGATGTTTGTAATTAGAGTAGCAGTCATTTGTGTTCCAAATGCAATAAATCCCACTCCGAAGGGCATTTTGAAGGGTGAACAATCATGACAGTCATGTTGGAAGATGACTTCAAATGGAATCACTGAATGGAACATGCCCTAAACGAGCTGCACGGCGAGGTTATCAGGCTGACAGGAATCACCTGTGCGAGAGAACCGGATTGAAACTCTGGGGAGTGTTGGAAAGATGATTGAATTAAATAGTTTATCTTTTGTTTACCTCACGTTCAATTAAAGCTGTAATAGAGCTCAAGTGGCATGAAGCCGGAGCCGCGCCCGTTCGCGGAAGCAGGCTCACGCGACGGACCGCTCCGGGTGGAAAGTTTAGACAAGAGAATGTAAACAGTCATAGGGAGTTGTTTGACATGTATACAGCGCCGAAGCAGCCAGTTTGCAGAAGCAACTTCATGCTATGCTCTGCTTTGGCGAATAGAAATTAGAAAGAAAGACAGAGTAAACATAGCACTTAAAGTGGTAGCAGTCAATGCTGCAAAAAACAAATGAGCTGATGCGGCAGCTTCTGTTGAATAACAAGATTATTTAGATGGAAAAGCTGTTCTGATGAGGACAAATGCTTTGCAGCGAAGTAGCATCCAATGATCCGAGTCTCTCGCCCGGGTCTGTTAGTGGGAAAATGGGTGGGGCCAAACTCCGGAAGGCTTGACGCCACGTAGAGGTAAGCAGCTATTTATATACGCTTGCTCTAGCAGTGTGATTGGTCGGATTAAATGAACTTGCTCCTCCTGAACTTTAATGCAGTTAATAAAACTCCATATGTTCCATGTTCATGTTCTAAATCACCTCCTTGTGTGTGTGTGTGTGTGTGTGTGTGTGTGTGTGTGTGTGTGTGTGTATGTGTGTGTGTGTGTGTGTGTGTCAGGCATTATGTCATCCAGTCCATGTGGTTCTGCTGGCATTGATTGGGGTCTTTAAGGTCTGGCAAACAAACAGTAATTTCAGGGAGAGCTGCAATCTCAATTTATAAAAGCCCAAACCTGCAAAGTGTGGGGAGAGTCCCTGGAGGACCCTTAGAGTGTAACTATTAGGTCTCCTTTGGTTGGATATGAAGCTGGTGGTCTCACTGCTTGAGAAAAGCATCAGCTGTGGCTAATAAAGCCAATGTGGGTGTGACACTGTCGGCATCTATGTGTTGTGTCCTGGGCGGTAATGGTACAATATGCAGTATATACATACATACTGTATATTAGGGATGTCCCGATACAATGTTTTTGAGACTGAGTACAAGTACCAATACTTTATTTTTGGTACTCGCCGATACCAAGTCCGATACTTGTTTTTTTTTTGTTTGTTTGTTTTTTTTTTCTGACCTGCATATCAAAAGTTTATTTCAGTTTTATCATCAAATTGGTGTTGAAATAAATACATTCATTAAAACTTTAATCAAATGAAAGTATGACCATTTATTTTCAACATGATATTGTATTATTTTTATCAAATGAAGTGCTTTTATTCAGAAACTCACAGCACAATCAAAAATACATTGGAGTTATTTTTGTCAAATAAAGTGCTGCATTACAGAGCAGCACAGATATAAGATATTGCTTAAATATAATACAATTACTATTGATTTATTATTAGCAGTAGTAGTAGTAGTAGTAGTAGTAGTAGTAGTATAACAATGAATATTACATTTCTGTCATACTTTTTTTTATTTCCATTGAGCTTTTATTTTGATGGAGCTTTTATTTTGAAGTGTTTCTGTGTCATTATGACCAATGAGCTCTAACATTATGACAAGCTTCCCACTCTGGAAAAGCCGGTTGCTACATGACTCAAAGTGATTATTAAACAACAAAAGGCTGCTATTTAAATAAATAAATATGTACTCTGTATGTGCCTCACACTACAAAGTGAATATGTCCTCTGTTCGCTGTCATCTGCTACAAAAAAAGAGATGCTCATGACGGTGTTCCTTTTATGAGCCATGGAGGAGCTTTAAGTGGTACGTGCAGCCAGCGTCGGCACAACACTGTCTCCACACATTCACAAGCACTCACATTTGCAGCACGCCACTCATGCAACTCATGTAATGATATCAAAATTTCAATAGTCAGTGAAATTTCACAATCCGAAAATCGAAATTATGAAAAACAAGTAATTATTTGATTTTTAATATTGGGTTTGTAAACAAAAAATGAAATAAGTCGTTTTTTGTTTTTCCGATTTTGAATTCCTAATCGAATATGAAATGAATGAATGATACACAGATTTTTCACAATTCTTGATACCAATTTCAAACCCACAGCAAAAATACTGTATGCTTATATGGTAATGTGCTTTGAACACACTTTTTTAGCTTATTTAATGTTAAGTTTCAATGTAAATAATAAATTAAAATAAATCCACGTTTCCTTCAAGTGTTTCTCAATAAGTATGCATTGCTTAA
Source organism: Myxocyprinus asiaticus (assembly GCF_019703515.2). Classification (NCBI taxonomy): domain Eukaryota; kingdom Metazoa; phylum Chordata; class Actinopteri; order Cypriniformes; family Catostomidae; genus Myxocyprinus; species Myxocyprinus asiaticus. Next base: position 5,989,473 of record NC_059364.1, on the reverse strand, counting down.
GTGTTTTTCGTACGGCCCTACTGAAATCTGTTTTATTTTTTCCCAAATCCTTTTTTCCTTTCCCTCCTTTCCCTCTAGAAAATTAAATTTCTAGAATTACATATTTTAAAGTTTAATTTAATTTAATCATCAATTCATCACAATCAAATGGTGTTTAATCAAATTAATTCTTAAAACTTTTAAGAACTTTTAACAAGTAAAAAATAAAAATTACCTTTCAACACACCATTGCATTTATAAACAAACTTTTATTCAGTACAACAGCACAAAATATTGCTTGTGATATATTCCTTAATGTTTACTATTATTATCATAATTTATTATTAATAATATCAATAATGTGAATATTACATTTTAGTATACAGTTGTAATGTATTTCTGTTGCAATTCCTTTAATTACAGGCGTCTAGCCTTTGTTTTGAATCATGCTTTTATTTTAACATGTGCTTTTGCCGGAAGCTTCACTTTCTTATTCTGACAGATAAACAGTTCGTTACATGGCCCAGTGTGATAATACTAATGAATATAACTCTTATGCCATTTTTTGCTACTAAAGATTAAATTACATGTTATGTGAACATTTTACTTGTGAATCACGTGAGTGGTAGCAATAACGAAACTAATATAATGATGCACACTCTAGGAAAATGTAATGGCTAAATAGAAAGAATCACAATTTTCTACATTTTGCTTGATTTATATTCCAGCAAAATCATCGCGTGATTATATATTGTAATGCAGTTATATACAGATATATTGTGAAAACAAACAAGCTCTCTCTCTCTCTCTTTCTCTCTCTCTCTCTCTCTCTCTCTCTCTCTCTCTCTCTATCTATCTCTCTCCCCTCTCTCTCTCTCTCTCTCTCTCTCTCTCTCTTTCTCTCTCTGAGGATGGTTTACTCAATGACTGGGCCGTCACCATACAAGTGTTAAATTCAAACGTCTAATTAGAGGTGATGTGCGGATCAATGAGATGTATTGTAACAGGAATCTGAAATGAATCTGTTTAGGATCAATGTGAAGGAGTGCAGGAGAAATGGGAATACAGGAGAGAAAAATAAAGGAGAAAAGCACTGGCAAGGGGGTTGGGAGTTTTGACCTTTTCCATGAATGAGAAGTTTTCAACTCAAACACTTATTTTTGAGATATCAGAGAAACTTTTGTCTGCATGCTCCTATATACAGTGGTGTGAAAAAGTGTTTGCCCCCTTCCTGATTTCTTATTTTTTTGCACGTTTGTTACACTTAAATGTTTCAGATCATCAAACAAGTTTAAATATTAGTCAAAGATAACACAAGTAAACACAAAATGCAGTTTTTAAATGAAGGTTGTTATTATTAAGGGAAAACAAAATCCAAACCTACATGGCCCTGTGTGAAAAATTGTTTGCCCCACTTGTTAAAACATAACTTAACTGTGGTTTATCACACCTGAGTTCAATTTCTCTAGGCACACCCAGGCCTGATTACTGCCACACCTGTTCTCAATCAAGAAATCACTTAAAGCTAGACATCGTGCCGAGATCCAAAGAAATTCAGGAACAAATGAGAAAGAAAGTAATTGAGATCTATCAGTCTGGAAAAGGTTATAAAGCCATTTCTAAAGCTTTGGGACTCCAGAGAACCACAGTGAGTGCCATTATCCACAAATGGCGAAAACATGGAACAGTGGTGAACCTTCCCAGGAGTGGCCTGCCGACCAAAATTACCCCAAGAGCGCAGCGACGACTCATCCAAGAGGTCACAAAAGACCCCACAACAACATCCAAAGAACTGCAGGCCTCACTTGCCTCAGTTAAGGTCAGTGTTCATGACTCCACCATAAGAAAGAGACTGGGCAAAAATGGCCTGCATGGCAGAGTTCCAAGACGAAAACCACTGCTGAGCAAGAAGAACATTAAGGCTCGTCTCATTTTTGCCAGAAAACATCTTGATGATTCCCAAGACTTTTGGGAAAATACTCTGTGGACTGACGAGACAAAAGTTGAACTTTTTGGAAGGTGTGTGTCCCATTACATCTGGCGTAAAAGTAACACCGCATTTCAGAAAAAGAACATCATACCAACAGTAAAATATGGTGGTGGTAGTGTGATGGTCTGGGGCTGTTTTGCTGCTTCAGGACCTGGAAGACTTGCTGTGATAAATGGAACCATGAATTCTGCTGTCTACCAAACAATCCTGAAGGAGAATGTCCGGCCATCTGTTCGTGACCTCAAGCTGAAGCGAACTTGGGTTCTGCAGCAGGACAATGATCCAAAACACACCAGCAAGTCCACCTCTGAATGGCTGAAGAAAAACAAAATTAAGACTTTGGAGTGGCCTAGTCAAAGTCCTGACCTGAATCCTATTGAGATGTTGTGGCATGACCTTAAAAAGGCAGTTCATGCTCGAAAACCCTCCGATGTGGCTGAATTACAACAATTCTGCAAAGATGAGTGGGCCAAAATTCCTCCACAGTGCTGTAAAAGACTCATTGCAAGTTATCGCAAACGCTTGATTGCAGTTGTTGCTGCTAAGGGTGGCCCAACCAGTTATTAGGTTTAGGGGGCAATCATTTTTTCACACAGGGCCATGTAGGTTTGAATTTAGTTTTCCCTTAATAATAACAACCTTCATTTAAAAACTGCATTTTGTGTTTACTTGTGTTATCTTTGACTAATATTTAAACTTGTTTGATGATCTGAAACATTTAAGTGTGACAAACATGCAAAAAAATAAGAAATCAGGAAGGGGGCAAAGACTTTTTCACACCACTGTACATGTATTCATGTGAGTATAGTGGACTGTGTGCATGTATTTTCATGCGTGTGCATGTTTGATGAACGCTGATCAGATTGTGTTGAATAAATTCTCATTTAGTGTTGGTGATATAGCCAAAATCTTCGAACACCATATGATTAATTTTATATGCATTAATAGTACTCAAACTCAAGCAAATACGGAACTGCTCATTGTTCCAGAAAGCCAAGCTATACAACATAACTTCACCATTTAGCTAGACTCGTCAACGATTACACCATCCAGAATAGCGAGAAATCATAGGGTTGTGTTTGACGGTCAGTTGAACTTCACAGACCCCATCACAAGATTTGTACAGTATAACATTAGAAGGATCACACCCTTCGTTTCTGAGCATGCTACACAAATTCTTGTCCAGGCTCTTGTCATATCTTGACTGAACTACTTCAATGCTCTTCTGGATAGACTTATATGTACAGTCAAACCTTGCAATTAATCCAGAACATGACGGTGCGTTTGGTTTTCAATGAGTTCATGTCATGACTCTGTTCATCGAACTGCACTGGCTGCCAATGGTTGCTCGCGTCAAGTTCAAAGTACTGATGCTCGCTTACAGAACAGCCACTGGCTCTGCACCTCCCTATCTACACTCACTACTTTAATCTATGTGCCCATAAAAAGCTTGCAAATGGGGGGTAAACAGTGTTTCATGGTGCCATCTCACAGAGGCACAAAATCGTTTTCTCCGACTATAACTTCCACCACCGTTCCTTGCTGGTGGAACGACCTTCAGAACTCCACCCGAGCAGATGATTCTCTAACTATTTTCAAGAAACATCTAAAGACACATCTCTTTCGTGAGCACTTCACCTAATCATGCTAATGCACTAACTGTGTTCTTTAAAATTCTCACTCCATTCTTTCACCACTGTCTCTTGCCTTCCTTCCTACAGTACATGTACTTCTCTGAGCAATTTGAAACTTTGTATTCATAACCATTTCATAATCAAGAAGGAAGCTCAAGCTGAGGTATCGTGTTATCTGGTTATCTAGAATATTGAGTTTATATCATTTGTAAATGTTTGCTAGCTAGCAAGATAAGTTAGTGTTGACAACTTACCGACTGTAACTGCCATAGTGTTCCAAGTGATCTCTCCACTAACAGTGGGAAAATGTCCCAGTACACCATCCATGATCTCGAACCATGGAAAGTTCTTTCTTTGAGTGCCAATTTGTCCATTGTGCGTTTTAACGTATTTGAACTGTTTCCCGAACCTGTACCGTTGTGTGCTGGATACACAACCTGGCAAGTACTGCTAAACTCCACCTTTGACATTGACCCTGCCTCAATCCCCAGTTGGCCTTGTTTGGCCTAAGGATGGCCATTGGCCCTAAGAAAGCCCAGAGGATGCACGATGAAGCCTCTGAAGTGACAGTGGGAATGCAACTGGCCCTGGCATGCACTAGCATGCCCTCATTTGGCCCGATAGTGGAAATGCAGCTAATGACAGCCTCAAACCCCAATCACATTTAGAGTGATTTGCAGCCACAAAGCGACAGGAGACCATTAATTTTCAATGAAAGCTGGCGACTTCCAATGACATGAGCGACGGTGACCACTGGCGACAGGATGTATTAAAAGATGCATGTTGAGAAAAGTTAAACTTTATGCAAATGAAAAGTGATATCGCGCAGCAACAAACAATTGGAGTGAAGACGGTGAAGCTCACTTCATCCGTCTCCTTTGAGAAACTCGAGTCGAGTGCAGGCAAGATAGAGGAGAAATAAATATTGTCATTGATTTCACTCTTCTATGTCATTTGTCTGTAACCACATACATGGATATAATTGTTTTTTAAATATGCATGGAAAAACCATGTCAGAAATTGTTGGAGTAAGTTTGATTCATAATTGATAGATTGATAGAACTTTATCTTTTAATACAATTTAATATAATAAATACAGTTTGATATCATGCAACATTTACTTTCGGCCCATGGACCTCAATCAAATATGATTTTTGGCCCTTCGCAGGAAAAGCTTGGGCACCTCTGCGTTAGAGGGCCCAGCAATAGAAATGCCTACTCACTCTCACACAGATTACAAAGACTAGCAACATCCAGCGACAAATTCGCTGACATGTGAATGGGGCTTAGTCACCATTCATTTTCATTGCATGGAAAAAAGAGGTTCCTCATGAGGTAAGATCCACTCTCAAGCGTATAGTTTCTTTGCATCCTGCATTAAAGCCCAGCACAAATCCAAGCATCCAACAGCCACTGTGACCATAATGAACCTAAACATGAAGATGTGGTGGAATCATATTTTCCCCCCTGCATATCTTTCCATTTTTTAGGTTAACCATGATCTCACATCAGGTTTGTTATTGCAGTCTCAAACCAAAGGCAGGCCAGAAATGAAAGGCTCGTTTGAGATGTGGCGTGATAGTTTAATTGGCTTGGGCTGAATTGTTTGAGGCTGAGACCAGAGTGTTGGTATACATAACCATAGACAATAAATGCCCTTGTTAGGGCAGAGCCACCGGCCACCCAGTGACCACAGACAGGATCCATGTGAGCACACATCTGATGTTGACAAAATGTACATTTGAACACACACTCACTCACAATTTTGCCATCAATGCATGAGATAATTCTAGAACTACACATAGTCACAGTCATACTTGATCATATGCGTACAAACTCTTTGAAATATTTCTGTGTAAATAAATACATTTATTGTTTGATTTTTTTTTTTCCAGAATACTCTTTATCAACTATAGTTAAAGCTCTCTTTCCCCACATAAACCATTTAAACTGTTAATAGTTTAAAGTTAAATGTTGAAGTTCAACATGAAATCCATTTTTAAACTTGTCTCTTAGAATCAAGTTACTATACCTACATTTCTGCAAATTATGTTTATGCGGCGCTAAAACAACAATGACTTTTATTCACTTTCATGCAAATCACAAGTAAAACGGCAGATTATCTGTCAAGAATCAGCAGAGGGAGGAACCAAACACAGACTGAAAAGCAAAAAGCTTTATTAATACAAAAATAAACAAAGGCAAATACTCAAACTACCCCAAAGGGGAAAAACAAGGTAAAGGATGGGCTGGAGGAAAAAGAGAAAAAAAAACGCAGGACCGACTGGATGGGGAACAGGACCGACTCGAACAAGACCAACAAACAAGATGAACTGGCACTAGACAGCACACACGAGGATACTAAAATAGGGAGAGAAATCAAAACAGGTTAACAAGCAGGGCAGGTGTGACTAATGAACTAATAATAAGCAAACAAGGAGGCAGGGTATGGCGCAAGACAGAGAGACACGAGGCAAAACAAGCCACGTGCTCTCACACAGACACACGACATGCGCATATCGGTAAGACAATAGGCAACATGCGCAACATGCGCCAATCGACAGATAATACAAGAGAATGCACGGCAACGCTAACAAAGCAATGCCGTGCATTCTCACACTAGACAAAGCCTGAGCGTACATCACGAGGCAAACACCACGCGATGCACGCAACAGGCGACAAAACGAGACAGGACACCTGTGTGAGAGTTTGGCCCCACACAAACCAGACACCTCAGACCAAAGTGACCGAACCTCAGCACAACGTGAAGACAGCTCGCAACCTGGGCGCACGGCGCAAAGCGAGCGCAACAGTGGTCGCGAGAGACAGACACAGATTATTGACACGAGTGCATCCCGCCAAGGTGACATAAGCGCAATGCACTCAAGCCAATACAAGACAAGACATGGAACGTGAGTGTCTGGATCCCGACACCAAATCCAAACCAAACAGGGAAGTCAGGATCCAGACACCATGCTCCGGACATGAGACATGAGACCGACTAAAGAGCGAACGGCAGGAAAACCACAACTGAAGCCGTGCGCTCACACAAAGACAGAAGACAAAACACAAGACACAGAACAATGATGTCACGACCCTGTCACACGTACTTTTCACCCTGTTCTGTAATCGTAATCTGATTACAAGGATTTAAAATGTAATGCATTACACTCATTTTTTTTATTTATTTTTTTACTAAAAAGTAATTAGATTACAGTAACTAATTACTTTATTACTGGGTTACTCCCAACACTGATTAAGAATGTAAATAAGGTCCATTTTGATTTCATTTTGACTTTATCAGGATCTGCGATGATGATTTTTCCAAAAATGTATTAAAAACATAATTTTTCAGATTCACTGATTATGGCAATTTAGGTGTTCTGTGTAATAAGGATTCAGTTTTCAAGCTCTAATTTTTCCAGTAATTATTAATCACCTTTTAGTGTGTGGTTTACGAGGACATTTTTTTAGGTTACAAACTGGTAATTACAAGGATATTTCTAGTGTCCACATAATTCAAATTGCTTAAAAAAAATTGCTCGTTTTTTTTTTTTTTTTTTTTTTTTAAATGCAGAAAGTTTTTTGTGAGGGTTAGGTTTAGGGTTAGGTTTAGGGTTAGGGGATAGAATCTATAGTTCGTACAGTATAAAAATCATTATGTCTGTGGAGAGTCCTCATAAGGATAGCCGCACCAACATGTTTGTGTGTTTGAAGTATACAATAACACTGTACACTACAGCCCTGTCACAGAAGAGAATGTTCTGGCCCATTCTAAGATCTGAGGTGTGGTTGAACCACACATTGTTCCATAGTAATTTTATACCGGCCACCTGTAGCACAGCACAGGAGCAACAGTAAATCACATGACCGCTTCCCCGAGACGAAACCCTAATCCTGAGCCTAATCGGGCTGGCCCATGGCGTGCTGCTGTGATATAGAGGGCACGATGAAACTCGAGGCGACAGTTCACCAATGAAGAAGCGGAAAAGTGGTCCCCACGCTCGCCTTGTTGTGTCAGCAAGGCCCCATTAATGTCACTTTAGCGCCAGGGCCCCCTCCCACCGCACGTACTGTGTGTGTGTGTGAGCAAGATGGCAGGAGCGGGAATCTGGGGTGTGTTCCGGCCCCTGTGGATACTCTACACCCTCTTCACGCCTGATGAGCTGTCAGAGGTTATTACAGTGACCCAGTGGCTCTCGCAGTGAGAACACGAGATCTCGTTGATGTGATCAGAACGAAGTAAAAAAACATGGGCCCTAAAAACACGGTTCACCTCATTATGTACACAAATATAGTCATATATCATTAGCTCTGTTCAAAAGAACATAGAGAGCAGCCTACATGGACAGCATATTAACACTGCATTTTTTTTTTTTTTATTGTTTTAAATACAAATCCAACCAACTTTAGTGAGGTTTATGCTTAAAGGAATATTCTGGGTTCAACACAAATTAAGTTCAATCGACACCATTTGTGGAATAGTGTTGATAACCACAAAAATCTCTTCGACTTGTCCCTTATTTATTAAAAATAATTACATAAATAAATAATACAAATCTGGGTTACAGTGAAGCACTTACAGTGGAAGTGAATGGGGCCAATCCATAAACGTTAAAATACCCACTGTTTCAAAAGTTTAGCCACAAAACATAAACATTATATGTGTTAACATGATTTTAGTGTGATAATATCAGAGATTTACAGGCATTTCAGCTTTTATCATATTACAGGGTTAGCCAGCATTACATTGTTATGACAACAAAGTTGTAAAATTGGATATATTTTTACACAGATAAGATTAGTAAGCAATTTTATCACACTAAAATTATGTTAACAAATATAATGTTTATGTCTTGTGGCTATACTTTTACATTTATGCATTTGGCAGACGCTTTTATCCAAAGCGACTTACAGTGCCCTTATTACAGGGACAGTCCCCCTGGAGCAACCTGGAGTTAAGTGCCTTGCTCAAGGACACAATGGTGATGGTTGTGGGGAATGAACCAACAACCTTCTGGCTTACCAGTTCAGCGCTTTAGTCCACTACGCCACCACCACTCCTGTATTTTAATGTTTACAGATTGGCCCCATTCACTTACATTGTAAGTGCCTTACTGTAACCACGATTTGTATTTGTTTTTTAAATAAATGAGTGCCAAGTCTAAATTATTTTATGTGGTAATCAACATTATGCCATAAATGCTGTCCACTGAGCTTAACTTTTATTGAACCCGGAAGTTGCTGTGTGTAATTTTTTCTGTTAAAATTCTTTCCCGTATCCCAGCTAAATTTGCAGAGAAAACTATAAGTAAGCAATTTGTACAATAGATTGTATTTTATTGTGGTATTATCTTTTTCAGATTTATTCACCCTTAAACACCACATAAATGCTAGAGGATCTGGTTTGTTGTTTTTAATATCTGTAAGATGGTCTCTTCCTGCTAAGTGAACGGTTCTTGGCCAGAATAAGCTGCAGTATGGACCAGACTTTATACCACAAGTCAAAAGTCTGGCCATGTGAGATTAATATATCATTAAAATGTGTTAACATTTAAAATGCATGTGTTTGTCTGTAAAGGAATATAGCATAATATATACATATCCAATATATATGTAAATAGGCCAATATCCAAAATGAAAATATTAAAACATTTTTCTTTTTGTTATATGAAGATCTCATTAAAACTCAGTTTGAAACGTTTTACCAGGCATTCATCATTTATTTTTGGAACTTTTCAAATGCTGTATGCGTATCGATTTTACTGTTTTAGCCTTGTCCCAGACCCAAATTTTCAATATTAAAACATGAGAATCCATTTTAAAAATACAAATTATTATTTTATTATTTAATTTCAATATTTATTGTGATGTCCTAGAGTTGTGGCATCATTTCCACTCCACCAAACAATTTAAAATAAATAAAAGTAAATAATAAAAAGTTTTTCATAGGTTAGTGTGTACTTGTTAACAGAAGTGTTGGTAAGGAGCATGCATGAGTGATGTGTGAAGAAAATTCAAGGAACGTATAGCTTTTGAGCTAAAATTAAAATTGTATTTCCAATAAAATTTTAATTTTGCCAAATTTTGCAGAAAGTGTTAAAATATTATTTACTGTAATTGTGTGTAGTTAGGATACATTAAATGTTAGCTATGAAATTAGCCTTAGCAAGACAAAAGAGCCAGCCATTTTATTTTCAAAATATTAAAAATTTCATTTTTACCACAGAATTCTTTCAAACACAATACAGCATTTGAGATGTGGTGGGAATTAAAAAATAAATAAATGAATAACTGACATAAATCTCCTGTGATGCATGTACATACAGTACAGTATACTTTTGGATATTGTTAGTAGACAAATAAAAAAATTTATTAAAATTATTAAGTGTGTGAAAAATGTTTTAACAAGATTTTCAAGAAATCCACAGAGCTAAAAGTGCCCGAAGCTGAAGAAACCCTCATATATAATAGAAAAAAGATATATGTAAAAAAACAAGCCAGCCATACAGAGAATAAATAACATATATCCTCTCTGTTTCTCTGTCTGTGAGTTGGTGGCAAGCCTGTGTGTTTTTGATGTGTGGCCTGGTCAGATGGTCTACCGAGTGCCCACATTTGCCACAGATCTATACCCTCTCTCCCAGTGCAGAATCACCCCTCAACAGCCTGGTTTACTGCTGCTGATCCCTGATGCTAACCACCAGTTTAACCATACTCACCTCATTACTGGGCCAGAAACACTGGGGTATTTGGGATCTGGTCGATTACAGTCGCAAGGCAGCACTGAATCGATAGTCCTCAAACTGTCTGGTTAGGGTTTGTTCTAAACCTTGAAACCTAAAAATTAAACATATATATATATATATATATATATATATATATATATATATATATATATATATATATAATTTCAGCCTCAAGATGCACACGGACATATTTGATGTTTAATATACAGACATGTGGAGCAGTATTTTGAACCAGTGAGGTTTCACTGTGGGTGGGGCTACCAGCACAATAACGCTACAATAGAAACCAAACGACCAACAAAATGTCAAAAGAACTAGCTGTTTTTAGTACTTGCATTAAACATTTTGAATCTACTTTGCAACAATGGCTGTCTGGTTGATTTAATCCCTTTTATTGAAAATAAAACATCCTTTTAATCTATTTCAGAATACATAAATATTGAGATATACGGCTATTGAATATCGACAAAAGACTGAAAAATATAGATTTTTTTTTTTTTTTTAGCTGTATCAGCCAGCCTAATTTGCAGTAATACTATCAAACTGGATTTCCAGTACATAAACACACACCTAGTAACACATTTACACTTATCTATTCATCAGATAAGGACCCCTCATATACACACACATTCACATCTATTCTTGGACTACAAAACACTCATGGACACGGAAAGCCCATTGAGTCTCTCCGCCTCTCTCAGTGCATCAATAAATAAACCAAACAGCATTAAGCATAACTTGAACTATATGATTAAGGCTCTAATTTAATAGCAATAGTATTAGTGTTTTAAGGTTTGGCCATTTAGGAGAAACTCTAAGCCGATTTGGGAGTAATTTGGCTGTAAGGAAATTGATTCGGACCATCAGGCAGTTTCTCATGTTCAAACAGAGGCTGCAGTTAAACAGAATCATTGCCGTTAAACACATTATCCAGGTACCCCCTCTCCTCCTGGCCAATGATTATATGTCCACACTGAGGGATTGAAATTCTGTGTAAATCTAAAAATGATCATAGAGGAAAGCGAAATTAAAGCTGTCCATTACGCCGCAGAGATTATGATGCAGATATTTCTTGTGTTTAGAATAATACATGGTTTCTTAATTTCGGGCACTTTTAGCACTGGAGACTTCTATAAGGTAATGTCTTTAAAAAAAACTCTCACTAGTTTGTTTAATTTGTCTACTTACAATCACTGGAAATTATGTCAAAATTACAGCTTGACTGGAAATTCTGCTCACAGGTGATATTTACCTTGAATTATTTTGTTTTCTTCTTGTGATCTATTCCATCTCAAGCATGCTCTTCACTGACACTTTTGTCAGCTTGGTTTACAATACACTAAGTTTTGAAAAAACTTTATTAGGGGCATAATTGTTTGGTGTGGTGGAAATGATATTTAAATATCAATTCCACACAATAAATATTGAAATGGTTTATGTATATTTAACTCTGTTTAGATATTAATAGTTATAAACATGTAATAATTTGCATATTTATAATGGATTTTCATTTTGAGAGCATGGGTCTGGGACAAGGCTAAACAATCAATTCTATACATACAAGTGTTATACATTGACAATTACCTAAAATAAATAAATGATAAAGGCATGGTAAAATGGTTCAAAGTCAGTTTTAATGTGACCTTCACATAACAAAAAGACAAAAGTTGAAGAAACACCCATATACAGTGTAACATTACAATCGGATTTGTGATGTGTATACATACAGTGGCAAGAAAAAGTATGTGAACCCTTTGAAATTACCTGCATTTATGTATAAATTTGCCTTAAAATCTGGTTTGATCATCTAAGTTACAATAATGAACAAACACAATCTATTTTAACACTAACACACATATTATTGTGTTGTTCTTGTACATATTGAATACATCATTCAAACATTCACAGTGTAGGTTGGAAAACGTATGTGAACCCCTAAGCTAATGACATCAACAAAAGCTAATTAGAGTCAGGAGCTGGTAAACCTGGCATCCAATTAATGAAATAAGATTGGAGGTGTGGGTTTGAGCTACTTTGGCTTATAAAAAGCACTCAGACATTTTGAGTTCGCTATTCACAAGAAGCATCTGCTGACCTGGATCATGCCTCGCAAAAAGGAGATCTCAAAAGACCTACGATCAAGAATTTTTGCTTTGCATAAAGCTGGAAAGGGTTACAAAGTTATCAGGAAAGAGTTTAGATATTCATCTGTCCACAGTTAGACAAACTGTCTATAAATGGAGACGATTTAGTCCCTAAAAGTGGCCGTCCAGCCAAGATTACTCAAAGGGCACACCACAGAATGCTCAATGAGGTAAAAAAAAAAAAAAAAAAAAGAGTGACAGCTAAAGACTTGAAGGAATCACTGGAACTGGTTAACATCTCTGTTCATGAGTCTACTATACGGAAAACATTAAACAGGCATGGTATCCATGGCAGGACACCATGAAGGAAGCAGCTGCTTTCAAACATTGCTGCACACCTGAAGTTTGCCAAAGACCACCTTGACTCTCCACAACACAAGTGGGAAAATGTTTTGTGGACTGATGAAACTAAGGTTTAATTTTTTGGGAAGAACACGCAGCATTATGTAAGGCATAAAAAGGGAAGCATACCAACATGAAAACATCATCCCAACGGTGAAGTACGGTGGATGGAACATCATAATTTGGGGCTGCTTTGCTGCTTCAAGGCCTGGACTGCTTGCCATCATCGAGGGAAAAATTTGGATAATGTCAGGGTGGCTGTGTGCCATATAACCTGAAATATAGCACAAGAGTCAAATGGGCTACTGATATGATTCTTTTATGGTGCTTTCATTGTGTTTTGTTATCATTTTTGGTGCTTGGAGGGGCATAAAGATACTTTATAGAAAAAAATGGGTGTGTTCCACAGAAAAAATAACAGCAGGCGGGTTAATATTTTGGGTGAACTATTTCTTTAATATGAATGAAGAGAGAGAGGGTAGCAAATGGTCATGTAAAACTAAATTATGACACAAAAAACTTGACTAATATTATGAGTGAAGAGTATAACACAAACTTATTCGTAAATGCATTCTCTTTGTCTCTCTCTCACTAAAACCGAATAAAATACACCTCATCTATACTTGCACATCTCCAGGGCTTCTGTGGCCAGCGCTCCTTGCCGTGTGGCTACCCAACAGGAGGCATTTACCATACACTCCACCCTTCCCTAAGTACAAACAATCACAAAAGCACTGATGGCAGTAAACAGAAGGAAAGCCACAAAGCCACTTCCAGCTTCTACAGTAATGCAGCTGACCACAGTCACACAAATCCAAAGTACTCAGTCTTTCTGTGCTGTGTCAGGTACATCTGCTTACTTCACGAGCCGTGTTATTGTTATTGTCTAGAGGTCGCTCTTTCAGAGCTCACGAGACTCAGTGGCGTTCAAAACAGATAAATAGCATATCAAATTTGAACACAAATGAGACTATTGTTGACATACAGTACGGAAATAGAGCTATAAATGTAGATGGCATAACTCAGATGATTTGGTCTTGGAAGAATGTGAATTAGTTATTTTTGAAAACACTGACTTTTGATTGCAGACTTTGGTATCTTTGAGATCAGTTCAGAAACTGTAGAGGAGACATGTGAGTATTCTGGGGTATTTTTCTCAGGAGAAACATCTGAGAAGCTGGAAATTCAAGTAAGATCTCAACTTGCTCTTCGTTTAATGCTATTGCTGTCTTGGGCCACCTCCACACTACGTGGATTGAAAACTCACAGATTTTGCTACATCTCTCATTCACACTGGAAATCCGTTTTCCTCCACTGAATATGGAGACTTTTGAAAATGCTCTCTAGTATCGCACTAGTATGTTGGACAACGATGACATTAGGAAACAGAAAACTGAGTTTTCAACCAAAAACCTATTAGTGTGGACTTGGCCTAGGAGAAATCAAACTTCATCAAATCTGACATGAAACGTACCATAAATGTGCCATATTTGTTTTTGAAAGCTAGAGCAGAGCACATGATTTTCAGTGAATACTGACTTAAATGTCAGTCTGTTCTTCACACAAAAGGCTTATAATATGACTTTAGAAAACATAAAATATATTCACAAGTTATACTGACAAATTTTATGATAGGGGGCTAAAGTTCCCCTGGGGTAAAAGGCACTTTTTTTATTTTATTTTCTCCTAAACCACTAAACAGCAACAAATACTTTCCTGAACGCCTGTTTGTCACTCTACACTGCTAAATATTCCTGATCCATGAGATCATTACGTGCAGTGTCTAAAGTTTGATTTTTACGTAATTTGATCAAACATTGAATAATTTTTAAAATGTTACAGATTTTTAATCTAATGAGAATACCTGAAATGATCACATTTATTTAAAATACTAAACAAAATAATTATTTTGTTTTTGTATTAAAAAAATATTTGAGGTAAAAAGCCCCCTGTTGCTAGGTTAAAAGCCCCCATAAAACACACTGTTTATCTTAAGTTGGGCTAATAGATTTGTTATGAAAAGTGGGCTCACATTGACTTATCCAATCACAATGGAGATTAATTTGTTTATAGAATACTTGAGATGTTCTGAAATTAACAAAAAATGGTTAACCCTTTTCTGAAGTGGCTATTTTTAATAAGCGTTTTCTTTTATGTCTTCATTTGTTATTTAAAAAAAAAAAAAAAAAACTTCCTGTCTCAAAATTATTTGCCTAAGTTGAAAAGTTTTGCCCTATAACCATTGTTCTTATATTCACATGATATCACTATAATTCCCCTAGGGGCCTTTTACTCACCACCTTTAAAAAAAAAATAAATAAAAACGATCAAAACAACCTTCTGTTATTATTTCTTTTCACACAAATGATGTTGCTTCATCAATATTCAATAAAAAAAATATATATATTTTTTCAATCTTGAGAAACTGTGACCAGAAAAAAAGCACATTTTCCTTAAGGTTTGCCTTTAGCCCCATTGTACCTTAGTTTTAGTGTGCTTTTTGGTCATTTAAAAGCTTGACAGCACCAGTCCCCATTCACGTTCATAGAACATTTATCCTATGTTCCTATGGGTATGGAATGACATGAGGGTGAATAAATGATGACAGAATTTTTATCTCTTTATCCTCTAAACTCACATGTTAAAATCCTGCAAAATATAACACCATTAAATTTAACATTCAGAATCACCTGCAAATAATTGAGAACTAGTTTTCTAGTTTCTCTTTCCCTTCCTCTAACACTTTAATTTTTTCATTTTCTGTGCCTCTCTTTTCCGTTCCTAGAGTCATTCATGGGTAATGTTGGCATCTCTACAGAGAGCTGACATTAAAGTGACTGACTGTAATAAGATATAAAGACTGAAATTATTAGTTTTTATTGTAACCGCAGTGACTGGCAGGGGCTGGATGTCATGGCGCTGTAAAGCAGTGCCATTCAACTGTGAAAGCATGAAGCCAGAGCCAAGATGGCAAGAAATGGGCCTGATTATACTGCACCAATCCACCGCAAATATATAACATCCCCACACACAGACCTACAGCTATGCAACCAAATTTAGAGTCAAGAAGGTTTTGAAAACATTTTATCATGGTGTGAATTACAGCAAATGACTTCGCTATCCCAGATCGAATGTCTGCCAAAAGTTGTCACAACAAAAGTACATATACTAACCACATCTAATTCTCCATATTACATTAGGAACATTTAACCACAAATTTAGATTAGAAGCTAGTCCACATGTACTGTATATTTTTATCAAGCTCCAAAAAGACACTCTCAAATATAAGTTCTGTTAGTAACCATAGCAAGAGTAGTATTGCTCAAGCGCTTTATGATAATTTCTGTCCTTATAATAAATCACTTGGATTTACATATCTCAAAGATCTTTGGTGGGGGTTTTTTAAGCGTAGATTTGGTTTGACTGATCATTTTTATGGACACCTTTAACATCTTCACTGACTCCTCATATGACTCTTGTGATATATTTCTTGTTTTCTAAATTCATACGAAAGTTTTGTGTGGGTAACAGACCTACAGACTGAAATTGCACATGTTGTCAGCCGCTGACTGTGACTTGTGAAACACAAAGTTTTATTTCTGTAGGGGTGCTTGATGCTCTGAAAACCGAATCCTCCATGCATCTGCTTTTAATTCTCAGAATGTTTTATATCTTATTGGAAAAATTTTTATGTGAATGTAAATCCCCCTCAGCATTATTTACAAAAGCATTTTAAAAAATCCTCATCCAGTAATAATAAACAACTGTGATTGGCCCATCCTGGCCAGCACTGGAAAAAGTAACAGGTACCATGTGACACCGATGTGTAGACTGGAGGTGGATTGTGTGACACTAGTGTGGCGATACCAACTCCTTACAATGGAGGGGGGACTTCAGTTTTTTGTCTGATTATGACAGACTCACATTCACGTAATTGCAAGGTATCTTATACTAAATTATCTTCAGCGTTGATAAAAAAATATATATAAACAAGGACAGATGCATGATTGGTGGGGGGGGACTTGTCTTTCACAGACCAAAAGCAGAAATGTGAAGCTTATATTTGTATAAAAGCACTTACATTAAGTATTCTTTAAAAACCTGTTTTATTTTAGCTGTCAAGTTATTTACTGTGATTTTAGGGCTTTAGGGTTTATGGCGTCACATCGTCAAAGCAACAAATTTGTAAAATTGGCTATAAATTTACACAGAAAAGGTTAGTAGTAAAGGGGAGCGAACAACGGGTTTAATCTCGGAAACGTGAAAGATCGGGTGGATTCTTTTAAACCGAGGGGGTAATTTGAGTCGAACCGCCACTGGACTAAGCATCTTACAGATAGTAAATGGTCCAATGAATTTAGATGCCAGTTTACGTGAGAGTAGCCTGAAAGGTAGGTCTTGAGATGACAACCAGACCTTTTGACTACACACCTAAACTGGGGGCTTAGAGCAGTGACGGTCTGCCAACACTTTGTTCCGATCTCCAGTCCACAAAAGGGCTTCTCTAGTGATCCTCCAGGTGCGACAGCATCTCTGGAGGAAAGCATGTGCGGATGGAACAATAGCGTTGGTTTCAGGAGGGGAACAGAGGGGGCTGGTAGCCTAAACAGCACTGGAAGATTGACATTCCCATAGATGACACCGGCAAGATGTTATGTGCATACTCATCCCAGACAAGTCTGGAACTCCAAGTCAATGGTTCTCGGGAGGCCACGCAGCGCAGAACCCTTTCCAAATCCTGGTTTGCTCGCTCAGCCTGCCTGTTGGCCTGGGGATGGTACCCAGAGGATAGACTCACAGTTGGAAACAGCTGTCGACATAATTCTGTCCAAAATGTAGAGACAAACTGGGGTCCGTTGTCAGAAACCACGTCTGTTGGGAGGCCATAAATGCGAAAGACGTGATCTATGACAGCAGCCGCTGTCTCCCTCGCTGAAGTAAATTTGGGGAGGGGAATAAAATAAACAGCCTTCCAGAACCAGTCCACCATGGTCAGAATTACCATATTGCCATTGGACGGGGGGTAAACCGGTGACAAAATCCAAGGCAATGTGGGATAAGGGTCTCAAAGGGGGCCGACCGGAGGACTTACCACAAGTGCACACCAGACATGCCAAAACAAACTGACGGATGTCCCGCGTAAGTGTAGGCCACCAAAACCGCTGCTGAGTGTGAGCAACTCCTGGATGATAAGCAAGGTTATATGAATGGCCCCACTGGAGGACATTGGTCCAGACCAACTCAGGAACGAATAACAGGTTAATTGGGCACCCCGCAGGTGAAGGAACATTGCGCAAACTGAGCGTACTTTGGACTCCACCTCCCAAGACAACGCTGCTACCACTATACTGGGTGGAAGAACGGTATCAGGAGAGGTAGAGGTGCTCTCGATTTCAAAACAGCAAGACAACATTTTGGGCTTGCCATTCTTAAAGCCAGGCCAATACGAGATGGAATAATCGAATCTACCAAAAAAGAGTGCCCAACGAGGCTGTCGAGATTTGAGATGTTTGGCGTAACGGATGTGTTCTAGGTTCTTGTGATTGTTCCAGACCACAAATGGAACCCCCAATCCCTCCAACCAGTGACGCCACTCACCTAAAGTCAGCCAGACAGCCAGTATCTCTCTATTGTCGATGTCATAATTCTGTTCTGCTAGAGATAAATGATGAGGGAAAAAAGCACAGGGATGAAACCTCTAGTCCGACAGAGGCTTCTGAGATAAAATAGCTCCAACCCCGACCTCCGATGCATCAACCTCCACCACAAACTGGTGAGACAGATTGGGACTAATCCGAATGGGAGCTGAAACAAAGAAGCTTTTGAGTTTGGACAACACAGACTGAGCCTGCGGGGACCAACAGAAACACATTTTGGTGGAGGTTAGACTTCTCAGAGGTGCGGCGATTTGGTTGAAGTTCCGAATGAACTGGTGATAGAAATTGGCAAACCCCTAGATATTGCTGGACCGCTTTGCAAGTATCTGGGGTTGGCCAATCAACAACAGCTTTCACCTTATTGGGGTCCATTCGGATACCGTCAAGCGAGAGGATGAAACCCAGGAACGGAACCGACTGTGTGTGTAACTCACACTTCTCCACCTTGATGAAAAGGTGATTCTCTAGCAGTCGATGAAGCACCGCCTGACATGCTGGACATGGTCTCTAAGACTACGAGAAAAAATCTAAATGTCGTCGAGGTATACAAAGACAAACTGGTTGACCATGTCCCAGAGCACATCATTGACAACTGCTTGGAAGACAGCTGGGGCATTGGAAAGGCCAAATGGCATTACCAAGTACTCAAAATGCCCAGTAGGGGTGTTAAAAGCCATCTTCTATTTGTCCCCCTCCTTAATCCGCACCAGGTGGTAAGCATTGCATAGATCCAACTTTGTGAAGACGGTGGCCCCCTGCAATAGTTCGAAAGCCAACAACATCAACGGCAAAGGGTAACAATTCTTCACCGTGATGTCGTTCAGCCCCGATAATCTATGAAGGGTCTCAAGGAGCCATCCTTCTTACCAACAAAGAAGAACCCCACCCCAGCCAGAGAAGAAGAGGAACAAATAATACCTGCTGCCAGGGAATCGCTGATGTACTTATCCATGGCCGCCCTCTCCGGAGCCGAGAGCGAATAGAGATGACCTCGAGGTGGAGAAGTGCCAGGCAACAGATCAATCGCACAGTTGTACAGGCGGTGCGGAGGCAGAGAAGCAGCCCGTGTCGTGGTAAACCTTTGGTACCCCAGTGATGTCAACCGGTTCCTCCTGGATGTAGAACAAGACAAGACTGGGGAGAGAGCAGAAACAAGACAATGAGACAAACAGAAAGAACTCCACAATGAAACAGATCTATCTGCCCAGTTGACATGAGGGTTATGGGTTACCAACCATGGGTGTCCAAAGACCACTGGAGCTGAGGGTGACCATATGACATAAAGTTATCTCTTCAACATGGTTGCCTGAAATGATAAGTGTGAGAGGTGTCGTGACATGAGTAAACATGGTGAAAGGTGTTCCACAGAGAGTTCTGGCTGGGATGGGTTCCTTGAGCGGTGATGGGGTATAGACCATTTGGAGATTCATTCAGAGTCCAGAAAGTTACCCTCAGCTCCAGAGTCCACCAGAGCAGTGACGGAAAACACAGAGTTGGACTGATGTAATCTAGCTGGTAGAAGTGTCTTTTTACTGGGGGATTTTAGCAAAGGAGTGATGCTCACCAGTAACCCTTGTCCTACTGGTGAGCTTGGTCTTTTAACAGACATGATGTGGCTGTGTGCCGCAGTCCTCCACAGTACAAGCATAAACCACTGACAAGGAAACAGTAAGGTTCCTTGGAGGACAGCTGAGCTCTCCCAGCCTGCATGGGCTCATCCTCCAACATAGGTTCAGATGGGCCGGTCGATGGTGGAGACACAGCTGAAGCAACCGGAACCTCCCTAGGTGGAACAGCTCTACACTACCTGCATTGAATGGAAAGGTGGTTATCCACTCTGAGGGCCAAATTAACTAGGTCATCGAGGCTCTTAGGAAGGTCCAGAGCATAGATCTCATCCTTGATCTGGTTGGAGAGCCCATTCAGGAACCGATCCCACAGTGCCTGCTCATTTCATCTGCATGAGGCAGCAAGGGTGTGAAACTCAACCAAATAGTCTGAGACAGATCCTTCACCTTGACGGAGTTCAGACAGCACCCTTGCTGCCTTTGTTCCCATGGCAGAACTATCAAACACCTTGCAGAGTTCATCGGAGAAAGTGCGGAAGGACGAACTGTGTGGGTGTTGATGATCCCACACCGCCGTTCTCCACCCCCAAGCCTGACCGGAGAGGAGGGTGATGACGTAAGCTACCTTGGAATTCTCCGTGGGAAATGAAGATGGCTGGAGAGTGAAAACCAAGAAGCAATGTGACAGGAATGATCTGCAAATCTTGGGCTCACCAGAGTAGACAGCTGGCGGGTTCAATTGGGGCTCGGAGTGTCTGATGGACGAGACAACTGCGGGACTCGTGGTGGTGAGATCGGCGCTGGGAGAGGCTTGCAAGTTCTGAAGCATAGATGTTATTTCAGCTATCCTTCCCGCCATCTGTTCAATGGCGTGACTGGTGGTGTTGAGTTGATCCTGCTCTGAGGAATGCCCCCTGTTGGCTGAGGGCGGCACGAGGTGAAGTGTCTTCAGCTGGGTCCATTCTTGCCTGATTGTTCTGTTATGGTTAATAGGGATGCAGAAAACACAAAATATAGTTTATTGAAAATAATGAAGCAAATTGCAGTAATGAAAACGTATGGCAGCAGATGCAGGTGGCTGGAGATGATGGCAGCGGTGGTGGTATGATGTAAGTGATGATCAGCATGGGGACACCTGGGTGAGAAGTGAAGATAAACCGGCAGGTAGATAATCCAGGTAAGAGTTCCAATAAATAAAATCCACAAAGCGGCAGAAAACAAAAACAAAGGAAAAACACAAGACTAGACCGATTAGAAGGTTGAGACTGCAGCGACAAACACCACGAATAATCTGGCACTGAACACTTGAAACAAGAGGGTATTTATAGACAGGGTTAACAAGCTGCAGGTAACACTAATGACTCGTGATCGGCGCGAATGAGCGTTCCCATGGAAACATCAATCACACCGCTCATGAGGCAGAGAAAACACAAGGAAACAATCACCACGCAGACACACAGAAAAAACACAGCGAACCCAACAGAACCATGACAACTTTAACCCAGATTTTTGCTTTTTTTTTTTTTAAGAAAAGGAGAGGCAAGTTGAAGTTCATTTTTGTGGAAATGAACATTATGCCACAAATGCTTGTACTAAACTCAGAATATTCCTTTAAGACAGTTAATGTTAGTTGTCTAATTGTTAGATCATTAGATTTGAATCCCACACTGCATGAAATAATTCCATTTGTATTTTATAGATAACAATAGTGCATTCATCAAATGTAAAGTACAGTATTTTTGTTTAGTCTTTAATGAACAGGACAGCTTTTCCTAAATGTATGAAAGTCACTTTCTTTTCCTGTGTGTTTGCATGTGGTGTGTGAAGAGGGTTTCTCTTACTTACACCACCTCACTGAGTTTCAAACTCAGTGGCCACAGCAGTGGTTATTTTACCCATCTGGTCTGGAGTGAGCTGTGCTCATCGTATCTGGGCAGGAAAATACAACTACACAAACCGAAAGTGGCCACGGTCACTCAGACCTGCACACAGTCACAGCATTAAAATAACCTGATGAGACATGACAGAAGGCCCGGAGGGGAAGGCCTCAGTATGGATCTCAATGGGATCTGATAGGGATCAGGTTTATGAGTGGATCATCTTTGATGTTTAAAGGTGTTGCAACCAACATGGAATAGCACACAGAAAATGTCCCTACTACCTGACATACTGTATATCACTAAAATAGGCATCCTATGATAAAATACAGAGATAAACGTTCCCAATGCTCTTCATTTTGTTCTATTAGCACTAAAAAAGTGATCTTGTCAATAAGTGAAAAGGAGTAAAGGGAACTTTTAAAATGGGAACTTTCTAAACTTATTCTAAAGAGGAGTTTTAGGAGAGATTTTAAATGTCGGGTTAGTTGTCAAGTTTTATGAAGTACAAAACATTCATCTGTTTTGGGGATTTTTGTGTGTATATTCCATATTCCAATTGTCTACATTATTTCATGGAAAGAGACAAAATAAAAAGTCACGAGTTTGTCCCTAGTCTAGATTTATCTGGAACAGGTTGAAAAGAACAGGAAAACACTGAGCAGTCATTTCTGGATCGGATCATTGCGTTAGTGGATTTGGAAAGAATTTTAGCACAGTCATTTTGTCTTGTCATTAGGATTTTGAGAAGAGTTTCCTAAAAGCTGTTCCATTATGAATGAAACTTTTTCTTTTCACTAATTTTCTGTTGACAGTGATCCAAGCTTCTGTTTAACATTAATTTTCTTGAATTTATGACTGACAGATAACTTCCTAATTTGATCAAAGTTCAGTGTTTTGTAGAGTTTTGTAGTGAAATGTAATAACTTTTGTTCCTAAATGAAATAGAGGTCCTACAAGTGATAACTAATGGTCCTAAATGTAATTAAAGGCCCTAAATGTATTAATTTGTGGTTCTAAGTGTAATAATGGCCTGTAACGTTTCAAGAAATGTAATAAAAACTGTGAACGTAATTATATTTGGTCCTAAATGTGATGAAGGCTCTAACTGTAATAGTTATTACAGATCGAGTTGTAATGTTTTCAGCTCCTACAGGCCATTTATTTGTAAGTGACTGTCTAGTGCTACATGACTGCATCAGTGTACTTGGTAAATGTGAACAGTTCATCATTAGTTAAAGAGTATACAAACCCATATATTTATCCCAGTAAATAAAATCAAGAATATAGGTGAGAATTATCTTTTTAAATGAAGACTTTTGGCCATTAAAACATAAAGAACTGTAAATACATTGTGCCACTGGCCATTATACTAAATACCATTAGCTACCAAAAATTAGTCCATAAATATTATACTAATAGATGCAAACACAAACTTAGCTTACCTAAAATATAATAAACACCCTTCTAGGGCATTCAGGACAAAAACAAATTATTACATTTAGGGCTTTTATAATATTTAACTAATATTAATATTATTTTGACTAATATTTATTACTATGGCCTAAAAAATGACTAGTAAAATTTACTAGTTTACCCTTAAACTCTGGAGCATTTTTGGGCTGCCGCCCACAATTTTTTCACACTCAAATTTAAAAGCTCACCATTCACAAATACTTTGGACAAATTGCAAAAAATTGGTCTAATTTTTCAGAGAATCACCCAAATAAAAAAGACTCCAATTATTCATAAATAATATTGTATGTGTTTATAATCTTGTGATTTATTTATTTATTTATTTATTTTTATTTAATTTTTTGTCCTAACTTTGTAAACATGTAATTCTGGTTCTGTTCACTCAACTTCACTTTCAAAAGTCTCATTTTATTCCACTAGGTGGCAGAAAGCACTATAAAACAAAAATATTTTTTTCTCTATCACATTCCATCACAATATACAGATCTGAAATGTAGGTGGCGCTATAACGCATTTTATCCCTCACAGATGTGCTCGTCCATAGACATTCAGTCTAATCTTCAGTTCAAGCACCACCACCCTTGTTATGTCATTGAATATCTAAACCTCTGAGTGGACTAGAAGCTCAATCTATGTCATTAGAAAGCTGAGATTCTCCCCTTTGCGATAAATTGTGATCAATAGTCGAAAACATATTTTCTGATGATTTGTTTAGCATGCTTTTCCTTCAGGATGGTATATTTTGTTCTGGACATCTAAAATATAACATTAGATTATTCAACCAAGCAAACTCACAGATAAGTAAACAATGGCTCATTTTTTTAGAACTCCCTAAGGTAAAAGTAGATATAACGTTTTTAGGTATTTGGGGCTATAAAAGAGTTATAAAAGAGACGTTTTTATTTGATAACTTACAGAAATCATATTTCACTTTGTTATTCTTTTGAAAATCTTTCAAAATGTGGTATTAGGGCAACAAAATTAACAGTATAGTCAATCCTGAGAGTGAGAGCTTTCATTTGATATATGACTTGTCCATTTATGTGCTATGTGAAGGACTTTTATTTTTATAAAAATATTTCTACCCCCATTACCTCTGGGGGGCGCTAATTTTCAACTTGAATGTTTTCCGGCCTTATTTTGTTATTGTAAGTACATAAATGCAGAAGTGAAACGTAAACTTTTTTCGCGATATAGCACCACCTTTTGCTTCGCAGGTCAGTTTTGACTCTGTGGAATTAAAGCTTATAAATCATTAATAACCTGATGGTTTTCATCTAAAACTATATTCTAAGTCATTAAAAAGTTCTTAACTGTTCATACGTGTTAAAATATTGATATTTTTGGCATGTTAACTTACAAATATAAAAGTTATTAATTAACGCCTTTTTATTTTATTTTTTTAAATAATAAAATGTAGAAATTCTTTGACATTTCAAAATATACATTAACTACAGCAAAACCAGTGTGATACATGTGAAGACATCTTTTTTATTAACATTTCTGTGAAATTGTATCAGAATATAAAATAATATACAATTTATATTAACATCTCATGTGAGAATTACTAGTAATTTGAATTAATTTCCTATTAACTGCTCAATATGCATGAACTGTTGAATGTTGGTGTGTGAGTTTGCTGTAAGCTGGTTCTGCATCAGATGGCTGCAGAGTAAAATGTGGACAATTTCCTCTTTCAAGCCCAATTTAGACTGAGGTGTGCATGAACTTTTGCTCTCGTCACACCCCCTTTAGACAGTAGTACCTTTGATTTTTTTTTTTATTTAATTTTTTTATGTTTGTTACATCTGTCATGTCTGTTTTGTACAGGAATATGTGTGTGTCTGTGTGTAACTGTATTGTATGTGTGTGTGCATGTTTGTAAACAAGAAGTCATCCCAGTGAGAGATTAAAAAAGTGTGTGAGAGACTATGGGAAACAGGCTTTAAGTAAGTGAATTGTTAATAAGAAAAAAATCTAATTAATAGATGTACAAAAAAAATCAACATAATATCATGTGTAAAGCCAAAATTGATGCCCGGGTCAGAATTAAATGCAATTGAACGCAATTGTAACAAATATTTTAAATGGTTATATCTCTTAAACAACTTGGTACTGGTTAACTTAACTTAAACTGGTAAACTTAAGTAAAAATCTACTTAATTATTTTACTTACAAAACTGATGAACATGGTACATCTTAGTAAAATTCAAATGAACATTCAATATGAACATTTCACATTTTGAACTTTCTTTATAAACACGTTACATCATGTACCAAGACACTCAACACATTGTGCACACAAAAAAAAACAAAAAAAAACAACTACATTCTGAGTAGAAAATGAACTTCAAACTTCACAAAAAAAGAAGTTACCAAACATAACAACAAAATCAACAATAAAAACAGTGTAAACCAATTTGCAAACACTGAAACCATGCAAGCTAATTTATTCAAGACCGGTGCATGCTGGGAACACCAACTTTGAAAGGTTAAGTAAAATTGGCCTATTTTATTTACCAGTGAAATTTAATCAAATAAGCAAATAAATATGATAAGGTTTCCTACTTCAGGACTGATACATGATGACACATTGTAAAGATAACAAAAATCATAAATAATATTTACTCAGAGCATTCATTTTAACATGCTTCAATTGAGTACAAATTTAGAATTTACTTAATATTTTCAAGTTCAGGCTGTAACTTATTGAATGAAGAAGTACTTAATCTTTTCTGCTATATTTATTTCACCACATTTGAAAATCACAGGCACCAACAATCATCCATGCGATTATCAAATCAGCCAATCGCGTGGCAGCAGTGCAATACAATCATGCAGATACGGGTTAGGAGCTTCAGTCAATGTTCACATCAACCATCAGAATGGGGAAAAAAATTGATCTCAGTGATTTCGACCATGACATGATTGTTGGTGCCAGATGGGCTGGTTTGAGTATTTCTGTAACTGCTGATCTCCTGGGATTTTCACACACAACAGTCTCTAGAATTTACTCCAAATGGTGCCAAAAATAAAAAACATCCAGTGAAGGGCAGTTCTGTGGAGGGTAATGCCTTGTTGATGAGAGAGGTCAGCAGAGAATGGCCAGACTGGTTCGAACTGACAAAGTCTGCGGTAACTCAGATAACCACTCTGTACAATTGTGGTGAGAAGAATATCATCTCAGAATGCTATTCTGAGATGCGGGTCGGCGCTGTTTTGGCGGCACGAGGGGGACCTACACAATATTAGGCATTTGGTTTTAATGTTGTTTGCAATCTCTTCAGTAATCAAAATACTTTTTGACTGTAACTGTATTCTGATTACCAACTATTTAAATTGTAACTGTAGTGGAATACAGTTACTAATATTTTGTATTTTAAATACGTAATCCCGTTACATGTATTCCGTTACTCCCCAACCCTATATATATATATATATATATATATATATATATATATATATATATATATATATATATATACAGTTGTGCTCAAAAGTTGTGCTCAAGAGAATTGGTAATATATGTACCATTTTTAAAGAAAACATGAGTGAGCAGGCAAAACACATATTCAACTGTAGGTTATAACAAAATGGCACAATCATAAAACAAAACATGGCAACAAAGAAAAAAATGAAATTACACCTGTTCAAAAGACTTCATACCCTTAGTTCTTAATACTGTGTATTGCCCCCTTTAGCATCAATGACAGCGTGCTGTCTTTTGTAATAGTTGTCTATGAGCACCAAATTCTTGCAGGTGGTATAACTGCCCATTCGTCTTGGCAAAATGCCTCCAGGTCATGCAAAGTCTTTTGAGTTTGAAATCTCCCCAGAGTGGCTCAATGATATTAAGGTCAGGAGACTGTGATGGCCGCTCCAGAACCTTCACCTTTTTCTGCTGTAACCACTGGAGGGTCAACTTGTCCTTGTGCTTAGGGTCATTGTCATGCTGGAAAGTCCAAGAGCGTCCCATGCGCAGCTTTCGTGCAGAAGAATGCAAATTGTCTGCCAGTATTTTCGGATAACATGCTGCATTCATTTTGCCATCAATTTTCACAAGATTCCCCGTGCCTTCAGAGCTCACACACCCCCAAAACATCAGTGAGCCACCACCATGCTTCACAGTGGGGATGGTAATCTTTTCACTATAGGCCTTGTTGACCCCTCTCCAAACATAGCGCTTATGGTTGTTACCATAAAGCTCTATTTTGGTCTTGTCACTCCAAATTACTGTGTGCCAGAAGCTGTGAGGCGTGTCAAGGTGTTGTCATTTGTGGCATTGGCACAGTAAAGGCTTCTTTCTGGCAACTCAACCATGCGGCTCATTTTTGTTCAAGCATTGTCGTATTGTGCTCCTTGAAACAACCACACTGTCTTTTTCCAGAGCAGCCTGCATTTCTCCTGAGGTTACCTGTGGGTTTTTCTTTGTATCATGAACAATTCTTCTGGCAGTTGTGGCTGAAATCTTTCTTGGTCTACCTGACCTTTGCTTGGTATCAAGAGATCCCCAAAATGTCCACTTCTTAATAAGTGATTGAACAGTACTGACTGGCATTTTCAAGGCTTTGGATATCTTTTTATATCCTTTTCCATCTTTATAAAGTTCCATTACCTTGTTACGCAGGTCTTTTGACAGTTCTTTTCTGCTCCCCATGGCTCAGTATCTAGCCTGCTCAGAGCATCCATGTGAGAGCTAACAAACTCACTGACTATTTATACACAGACACTAATTGCAATTTAAAAAGCCACAGGTGTGGGAAATTAACCTTTAATTGCCCTTTAAACCTGTGTGTGTCACCTTGTGTGTCTGTAACAAGGCCAAACATTCAAGGGTATGTAAACTTCACGTTGACATTAATAGCGTGAAAAATTACTATTACAATTTGAAAAACATGTTCAGAACTTCTTAAACTACTTCAAAGAGTTCTCATCAAAAAATCCTCCACATGCAGCAATGACAGCTTTGCAGATCCTTGTCATTCTAGCTGTCAGTTTGTCCAGATACTCAGGTGACATTTCAACCCACACTTCCTGTAGCACTTGCCATAGATGTGACTGTCTTGTCGGGCACTCCTCACGCACCTTACAGTCTAGCTGATCCCACAAAAGCTCAGTGGGGTTAAGATCCATAACACTCTTTTCCAATTATCTGTTGTCCAATGTTTGTGTTTCTTTGCCCACTCTAACCTTTTCTTTTTGTTTTTCTGTTTCAAAAGTGGCTTTTTCTTTGCAATTCTTCCCATAAGGCCTGCACCCCTGAATCTTCTCTTTACTGTTGTACATGAAACTGGTGTTGAGCGGGTAGAATTCAATGAAGCTGTCAGCTGAGGACATGTGAGGCGTCTATTTCTCAAACTAGAGACTCTGATGTACTTATCCTCTTGTTTAGTTGTACATCTGGCCTTCCACATCTCTTTCTGTCCTTGTTAGAGCCAGTTGTCCTTTGTTTTTGAAGACTGTAGTGTACACCTTTGTATGAAATCTGCAGTTTGAAGCATTGTGTAACCTTTATTCCTCAAAACAATGATTGACTGATGAGTTTCAAGAGAAAATAGTTTCTTTTTTGCCATTTTTGACCTAATATTGACCTTAAGACATGCCAGTCTATTGCATACTGTGGCAACTCAAAAACAAACACAAAGACAATGTTAAGCTTCATTTAATGAATCAAATAGCTTTCAACTGTGTTTGATATAATGGCAAGTGATTTTCTAGTACCAAATTAGCAATTTAGCATGATTACTCAAGAATAAGGTGTTGGAGTGATGGCTGCTGGAAATGGGGCCTGTCTTGATTTGATCAAAAAAGACTTTTTTCAAATAGTGATGGTGCTGTTTTTTACATCAGTAATGTCCTGATTATACTTTGTGATCAGTTGAATGCCACTTTGGTGAATTAAAGTACATGTATATATATGATATATAGATATAGATATATTATATTATACATGTATATGTGTATATACAGTATACACACACATTCACACACACACACACACATATATATATGTTTTATATATAAATTCATTGTCTAGTTATTTTTATTTAAATGGATAGTTCACCCAAAAATGAAAATTCTCTCATCATTTACTCACCTTCACCATTCAAGAAACATGGCTTTCTTTCTTTTGCAGAATACAAATTAATATTTTTAGAAGAATATTTCAGCTCTCTAGGTCCATAAAATGCAAGTGAATGTTGGCCAGAAATGTGATGCTCTAAAAAGCACATCAAGGCAGCATAAAAGTAATCCATAAGACTCCAGTGGTTAAATCTATGTCTTCAGAAGCGACATGATAGATGTGGGTGAGAAAAAGATCAATATTTAAGTCCCTTTTTACTCTAAATCTCCACTTACACTTTCAGACGTGAAAGTGAAACTAAACAGGCATCAAATGTGACTTTCAGATGTGAAAGTGGAGATTTAGAGTAAAAAGGGACTTAAATATTGATCTGTTTCTCACATTGTTGTTGATATTAACGGGTGTGCCACGTCGGATCTCGCCTAGGGCACTAAGTAAGCCAGAACAGCCACTGCGACAATGAGATACTGATGAGTGGAAATGATCACTTCTGAAGCTCTGATCAATAGTGGCTTGCGGAGATGGAATCAATCTGATGTGAGATTGAATATTCATTTCATTGCCTCTAAATCAAAGGGCACTGTCAAAATCCCATAATACTGAACAGAACACACACACACAAACACAGCACAGGGCATGCACACACACACTCAGTGTTAATGTTGGCTGCAGATGAGAGCTGCTTTGGTTAGCAGGTGTGTGTGAGCCAGACAAAACTTTTCTGGTGCCACTCACACATTTCTAAATTTGACTGCCAACCCTCCCACCACGACTTCCTCTCCTGTCAATCATCAACCAGTACACACACAAAATAATACATGCAAATACAGACACACACACACTCAGAACCAAAAAGGTGCTGTGACCATGTGTGTGTGTGCGCATAGGCCATGGAAATGGTATAGTCAGTGCTTTGCCTACTTTGGCATACGTTAGTCAACTTAGCCCCTATTGATAAATGCCGTAACTATTCCATTAAGCACTTAAAAAGTTCCAGTGTGTTCTGACTTCTTAAAAAGTTGTGCAAGAAACATATCAATCTAAAAAAAAAAAAAAAAAAAAAATTTATATCATGCAACATGGTCTCATAGTAAAAAACTTTGCTGTAACTAAATTTTTGCAAAATAAGTTTTATGTGCCTCATTTACGTATCGCAGCAGCTTTCTGGTGAAATAAACACTAGAGGTACTGCAACAACAATTAATTTTATTCACTTTCACACAAATCATGAGTAAAATGGCAGATTAACACTTCAAAAACACTTTTCGCTCTGTTCCCCACACAATACTATTTTATGACATCTAAACACTTTTACTAAAACACATGATTTGAAACACAATACATTTTAATTGCAGTACATAACTAAGTACATATACAAGCTTATTTAGGTATGACTAACTTGCACAGTAGCACAACTAATAGAGTGTTAGATTTAAGATGTGGAAGTCTGTGGTTCAATACCAGCAAAGCACATGAAATTACATTGTTGCTTCAGCTGTTGTGTTTTTCATCTCACATTTGGATTTATGACACTTTCAGTAAGGTTTAGGGTAGAGATGTCATTTGCTTTTATTACACTCTTAGTTAGGTTTCGGTTAAAGGTTTAGGTCAGTAAGGTAGGTTGTATTCATTTAAAAATCCATAGAGCATTAACATTAAAAACCTAATCTTTTAGGGAGAAAAATAAACGTACTTTTAGCGCCCCGCAATGGACATTTCACCTCGAAACTGAAGCAATACGTGTATGATACCACGTAATTTAATTTAGCAAAAATGTTGCCACAGTTACATAATTTTCATGAGATCAGGGCTGGGTATCGATACAGATTTTCTGATTTTATTAGATTCTGATTCACAAGCTCTCAATTAGATTCCGATTTTGATTCGATTTGATTCATTTCGGATTCATTTGGGTGTATTTCAGTTCTACTGTCCAGTTTGCTTACATATGTAAACAGTTTGATGATTCTCAATACCAATTTCAATACCGCAACAAAATACTAATTTGAGTAAATGTTTTAAGTTCTCAAGTTATAAATCAGACAAGTAAACAGTCAGTAATAAAGTAACAACAAAAAAAACAAATGAAAATGTATTAGTGTGGACGTGGTCTAAGAAAACAGTGCTTTATGTTTTTTAACAGCAGAATCAAGTATTCAAGTAAACATATTAAACCTACTTAAATTATTGGTCTTCACTCTATGATTATAATGCGTTAGTACTTTTTAAAGCTGCTAAAATTATCCAGCTAAGAGCAGTGAGTGGTTTTCTCATTTTCTTGGTATTATTGTTTGATTACTATTAATGACATACTAGAGAGGAGCAGATATTTTAGGCTGTATTTACACTTGTGTTAATTTTATTTATTGTGTTACTTAAATTAACTTTTTTTGTTGCTTTTTTTGTTGCTTTTTTTTTTCATTGTCCAGAGGGGGGTGCAATATTGCAAAGTAAGTATGCTTAAAACAATAAAGTCCCCTGATAAGACTACCACCCCTGGAGTCGTGAGTTCGAATCCAGGGCATGCTGAGTGACTCCAGCCAGGTCTCCTAAGCAACCAAATTGGCCCGGTTGCTAGAGAGGGTAGAGTCACATGAGGTAACCTCCTCGTGGTCGTGATTAGTGGTTCTCGCTCTCAATGAGGCACGTGGTAAGTTGTGCGTGGATCGCAGAGAGTAGCATGAGCCTCCACATGCTGTGAGTCTCCGCGGTGTCATGCACATATTGATGGTCTCAGAAGCGGAGGCAACTGAGACTTGTCCTCCGCCACCCGGATTGAGGTGAGTAACCGCGCCACCACGAGGACCTACTAAGCAATGGGAATTGGGCATTCCAAATTGGGGAGAAAAGGGGATCAAATTAAAAATAAATAAATAAATAAAAACGTCCCCTGCTACACAATTTAGGCATATCAGGTATCATTTGAAAGCTAGAATCTGAACTTTTCACAGAACACCATCACTTTTGCATTTATGTTATATAAAACAACCAAATAAGGCCTGAAACCATGTCGCAAATAAGCGCCACCTAGAGGTAAAGTGATAGAAATATTTATACGAATATTAAAATATTTCACGTAAAAAGACAAGTCATATATCAAATGAAAGCTCTCATTCTTAGGAATGCAACTGTATAGTTTGCCCTAATACCACAGTTCCAAAATTTTTAAAAGAATCACAAATTGAAATATGATTTCTGTATGACATTAAATTAAAACGTCTCTTTTATGTGCCAATCACTGCTGCTGTAAGCCCCAAGTAGCCACAAACTATATGTCTGCTCTTACCTTAGGCAGTTTTCTACAAAATTAGCCATAATTTTATAATAATCCAATGTTATATCTTAGATGTCCAGAACAAAAAATGCAGTCCAGCAGGAAAAGCATGCTAAACAAATCCTGGAAAAATATGTTATCAACTACTGATGATAAAAATTATCGCAAAGGGAAGGATCTCAGATTTCTAATGACACCTTTATTGAGCTTCTAGTCCACTCAGAGGCCGAGATATTCAATGCAACAATGTCAGTGGTGCATGAACTGAAAATTAGACTGAATGTCTATGGACAAGCACAACTGTGAGTGCTAAAATGTTAAAGAGTGCCACCTAAATTCAGATCTGCATATTTTGATGGAAGTTGATAGAGAATAAAATATTTTTCCTAGTACTTGCTGACATCTAGTGAAATGAAATAAGACATTTTGCAGGGAGATAGAGTGAACGGAACCAGAATTACATGCTCACAAAGGCAGAAAAAAAGAAAAGAAAAAGATTTTGAAAAACTTTGTTCATCGTAAGATTGTAAACATATACAATATGAATAACTGGAGTCTTTTTTTATTTTATTTGGGGGGTTTCTAAAAAAAATTAGACACATTTTCTGCAATTAGTCAACAGTATGTGTGAATAGTGAGCTTTTAAATTTGAATGGGAAAAATTGCATGCGCAGCCCAAAAATGCACCAGAGTTTAAGGGGTTAGTACCTCACCAAGATAGGTATTTTCATATTTTTGAATTGTATTTTAACATATCCACACATATCCGCATTATCGGTGCTCTCAGAGAGCATATGCACAAAAAGCACACACACAGAAGCCGCTTGTCAGTCAGTCAAACAGTGCGTGGGAACCGAAATTAGGAAATAAAAAGTGATGTTTAAGATTCTCGTTGTTTGTGTACAACCTCAATCCCGAAAAAGTTGGGACAGTATGAAAAATGCTAATAAAAACAAAAAGGAGTGATTTGTAAATTATAATCACCCTTTGCTATATAGAAAGCTCTACAACTATAAGCATTATATGATGTTTTACCTTGTGAATTTCATTGTTTTTTGTTTTTTTTAAATGTACAGTAATTTCAAATCAGATGATTGCAACACGCTCCAAAAAACTTGGGATAGTCAAGTGTTTACCACTGTAAACATCAAAATTTTTTCTAATAACACTTATTAAGCATTTGGGCACTGAAGACAAAAGTTTGTTAAGTTTAGAAAGTGGACTTTTCCCCCATTCATCCATTATCTTTAGCTGCACAGTTATACAGGGTCTTCATTGCCATATGGTGTGCTTAATAATGTGCCACACATTCTCAGTTGGAGACAGGTCAGGACTGCAGGCAGGCCTAACAAGCACCCACACTTTCTGCTTTCACAGCCATGCACTTGTAATCTGGACAGTATGTGGTTTGAAGTTGTCCTGCTGGAAAATGCAGGGACGTCCCTGGAAGAGACGGTGCTAGATGGCAGTATATGTTGCTCCAAAATTTTTGCATATCTCTCTGCATTCATGGTATTCTTACAGATGTGTGAGTTACCCATGCCATGGGCACTGACACACCCCTGGCCCATACAGACACTGGCTTTTGGACCTGACACTAATAAAATCTTAGACGGTCCTTCTCCTCTTTGGCCTGGATAACACGACAAATTTGGACTCTTCGG
Source organism: Myxocyprinus asiaticus (assembly GCF_019703515.2). Lineage (NCBI taxonomy): Eukaryota > Metazoa > Chordata > Actinopteri > Cypriniformes > Catostomidae > Myxocyprinus > Myxocyprinus asiaticus. The sequence continues at coordinate 5,955,034 of NC_059364.1, read as the reverse complement.
ACCAAAAAACACAGTTCCAAGTGGTGTTGACTAATAAAGGTTAACTAAAGTTATCCCAAACCCATGTTCATGATATCCATTACAGATGGATGACGTTTTTTAAGACAGTGATGTCTGAAGTGTCAGAGACCACGCACATTCATAAGTGGTTTTCGTCTTGCCCTTTACGCACTGAGATTTGACCAGATTCCTTGAATTTTTTAACTATTTTGTGCACTGTAGATGAAAAATGCCCAAAATCCTTCCAATTTGTCTTTGCGGAACATTGTTCTCAAAGTGCTGGATTATTTGCTGAAGCATCTGTTGGCAAACTGACAAGTCTTGATACTTGCTCTTGAAGGACTAGGCTGTTTTTGGAGATTCCTTATACAGTATACAGTACTATGACACAATTGCCTCACCTGCTTAACATCTTCTGTTTCATATCAACTCATCAAGTTGTTATTAATCTTAAGTTGCCCCATCTCAAATTTTTGAGAGTTTTCTTTGTTGCAATTATCTGATTTGAAATTACTGTACATTTTCAAAAAACTATCAAATTAACCAGGTAAAACATTATATGTGTAGTTGTGGTGCTTTCAATATAGCAAAGGCTGATTATAATTTACAAATTGTTGTTTTTATTAGCATTTTTCATACTGTCCCAACTTTTTTGGAATTGGGTTGTAGTTTCTCTCTTTTATTCTTTTAGCTTGTTCATAAAATCAGTGGTTGCCTTGCGTTCAACTAGTCTATCACTATCAGCGTAATGAGCATCCCTGGCACAGTAAATGATCAACTGTTATTTTAAAGATTTATATCGGGATCGTTCAAATGAAGACTGCGATCAATCCGAATTTTTTTTTAGACATATATAGTAGATGTTTCGCTAGAGACTGATATTTAATTTAATTTGTTTTTCTTCAAAAATCAGGCCAGAATTGAGTTTCCAAGTTTACTTTTACCACATGCCAATTTAATAAAAAAAAACTCAATGCTGGTTTAGGTGGTTGACCAGCACGCGAAGACCTGGTAAAGCCAGTAGACCATCTTTGTCAGCTGTTAGTGTTAAGGGCTGGTAGACCACATTGGACCACCGAAACACTTCTACCAACCTATTCAAAATGCTTTCCGTGGCACAAGTGTTTGTGTGAGTTTGGGACTGTACTCCAACAACCCCTCAGTTAAAGAAGAAAAAGAAAGAAAGAAGGATAGAAGATGGAGAGGGCTCTAACCGCACGCAGGCGTCTGGCTCAATGATCAGACAGTGTTTAAACCATCGCTCCATTAAAAAGAAAGGCCTTCAAAGTCGCTGGCTTCCTATTGGGCCACAAATTGTCCACAGCAACCAGTCCAGCCAATCCTAAACCACTATGACCAAGCAGGGGAAGTGAGATCATAAGCCATGGCTTGGCAAGGCAGAGCGCGGCACAGGAGGGCATACAAATCCCCCTCGCCACACACATCTGGGCCAGTTAAACAGGGTGGGCGGAGCAGAGTCCTTCAGCGAACCAAAACGGCTCTTAATGTATCCCAGAAACCCCTCAGCTTGCACGTAGCCTTTTAAAAACTCCCGTCTCTATCAGTTACGGCTGCTTACTTACTGTGGTTTAATGCTCTGATCCAACTCCAGAGAGCTCTGATTCACAAATGGCAAGACTTTCGTAAGCTTGAATTTTCCTGCCAGTTCGTCCTTGCAGTCGGGCTGATTCAAGCTGTTTCCACACAGATGAAAGAGTGTGAGCTCTAGCAGAGATGAAATATCCATTTCCAGCACGGGGTGGTGGGATATTCTGTGATCACACGCAGACAAAGGGAGAGAAGAGAAAGAAAGGAAAAGTTGGTGTTAGAATAAACAGTCAAATGATTCACTGACATGCTGAGCTCCTTTCTGGCAGAGAGCAGGTGAAACTACATTACAAATTCTGTGAATTAAACCCTCTTTCCCATAAATCTGACCTCATCAGAGCAGGGCAAATGTCATGAATATTATGCACACTGTCAGCTGAGATTTTAAGGTCGTTAAGAGGTCAAGATTGTGTCAGTTTGTTGGACAATAAATAAGCTGTTCCAAACCTCACTGCTTGATTTGGGGGGAACAGAGTGGTTTAGCTAATTTCCCAGCCTGGCAAAATTGTATGCAACTGGTTTCGCTGGTCAGCTAGTCTGATTTGACATTATTACTGTTTCATTCTGAAATCATCAGATTACTCATGATTAATTTATTCTACAGACAGACTGACAGCTATAGTTTTTAACATTAAGAAATTAAAACAAATTTGCATTTAGTATTATATACAGTTCTGTGCAAAAGTCTTAGGCACATAATATGTTTCACAAAAGCATTTGTCTTAAGATGGTTATTTATATCTTCAGGTTTAGTGTGTCAATAGGAAATATAAATGTTAGACTCCCATACATTACACTTGCAAATAGAAAAGATTAGAATAGAAGAACAGGGAGCCCTGCAACAGATGTCATGGCCCCCACAAAGCCCCCCACTGAACATCGTGTCAGTCTGAGATTACATGAAGAGACAGAAGCAATTGAGACAG